>NW_023601212.1:27880400-27921221 GCF_014898055.3 Talpa occidentalis | reverse complement strand
TGCTGGGCCATGTGGGTTGCTCCCTGGCAGGGATCAAACTCATGCTATGGTGGCTGCCGATAGCTTCAAAGTACTGAGAGACCTAACCCCTTGCACCCACCAGGAGGCCCTAACTAGGCATTTTAATAAGACAAAGAAAAATAAAGAAGCGCACCTTTCCTCTCTCTGTCATAAAAGAAACCATATCCATTACAGAAAATTTAAAAGCACAAAGATACATTAAAATAAAACAATCCTATGATTCAGAAAAATATCAGTTTGTTTATTTTCTTCTTGTCTATTTTGAGTGAGTGATTGAAATTATTCTACTTAGGCAATTTTGCATTCTGCTTTTTAAAATTTTCTCATATCTCGTAAGTATTTCCATCATTTATTCACATTTTGGATTATTTTCCTAGAATGAGTCTTAGAAAAGAAATGAGTGAGGTTTACAAGGTTCTCTTGAACTGAAATGATAATGAACACAAAGGAATTTGAAAATTGAAAAGCACTATACAAATATGAGCTATCATTATCTCTTCCCCTGAACTTGTTCCTCCTGAATGCTGGTTTGCTGATCATCACCACCACAAACAACCAACCACAATTACCTACTGTCTTGTACTGAGCACTCAGAATGTGCTCTGGGCCCTGGGTTTAAACATGTAAGCACTTTACCCATTAGTCTCTGCATGATCCCCACTAAAAGGTGGTATTATCCTGTTTTGCCAAAAGAACACTGAATTTTGATAAAATGAAATCATTGAGTCACACAATCAGAAGTTGTACAGCAGAGCTCAGAACCCTGAAATTCATCTGCATCTAATGCCCTTGCTGTTAGTCACTGAGTTGTTAGCTACAGGGCTCTGCCTTCTTCCCAGTGTGTATTTCCTTTTTTTTTTTTTTTTAAAGATTTTATTTATTTATGTATACAAGACTGCGGGTACAGGCTACAGGTGTCAGGAGTGAGAGAGTTCACCAGAGACAGAGCGGGGAACAGAACAGGCAGACTGACCTAAGTACACGGCTGAGGGGAGCAGCGGGCGAGTCAGGAGTGGTCTGCTGCACCATGTGGATTCTCCCTGGCCGGCGGGAGGATCGAACTCGCACTGCAGAGGCTGCAAACAGCTTCATAGGTTGCGCTTTAACCCTTTGCACCACCTGGGAGGCCCCCCAGTGTGTATTTCTTGTGTATTCCTCATCATCCAATGGGCCAGTTTCTAGCCCGATGGCACTGTCCTCTGCATTCCTACTTCTTCTTCTGGCCTGGTTCAGGGTCTCCTTTGTGGACCCCTGGATATGTCAACTGTCTCCTGGTGTGACCCATCACCAATCTATTCTCCCACAGACAGAGCAATCTTCCTAAAATGCAAATTTGACCATCAGTTAGTGGTTTCCCATAGCTGTTAATGTTAATATCAAGTTCAAAATCTTGATATTAACAGCTGAGCACCTTATTTCCCACAATCCCTACTTCTGTTTAATTCCTGTCATGCTTCTTTGCTTCTCTGCCCATACCAAGACCATGCCTTGACTTGGCTGACACCTGCTAGATGCTGTCTCCTTTGTCCAGTGGATGCTGATCTTTTCAAACTCAGTTAAAGTAGCTTCTCCTTTGGGATGTTTTTCCTTGTTATAACACTTTTTAAACATTGATAGAGTATTACTAAATAAATTGATAACAAGAAGCATAACTTATTTCACTTTACATTCCAAGTACAGTACATGTACTTTGTAGGTGCTAAATAAAGTTATATTGAAGGAATTATTATGTGACTTGGTGTTAATGTCTCATTGGGAAATGTTGGTTATATTCATAAAATATACACTGTCCAGATAATGGCCATTTTGCCTCACACAGCGTGTGAGCTATTACACTTGGTTTTGGAGTCCACACTTTCAGAGGCTGATTGGAATGTATACAGAGGTATAAAGGTAGAAGGTGTGGAAAGAATTTAAATGTTTCCAGTAGCAAATATAATGCTTGTAGAAATGAGGTTAAATTAAGACTGAGGGCCTCCCTGGAGGCACAGGTATTAAAGACAATGTATCAAGCTATTGCCAGCCACTGCAGCATTAGTTAGATCCCCAGCCAGGCAGCCAGAGAGCAACCCATGTGGCACAGCAGACCTCTCCTGACTTGCCCACTGCTCCCTTCAGTGGTGTATTTCGCTAGATCTGCCTGTTCTGCTCCCCACTCTGTCTCTGGTGAATCCTCTCACCCCCTGAATCACTGGCTTACACCCCCGTTCTTGTATGCATAAATTAAATACATCTTTAAAAAAATAAAATAAATTAAAGACTTGGAGATTGGGGAGGGAAAATAGGATATGACCGCCATCTTCAAATGTGTGATAATGACTCGTTCAATAAAAAAAGAAAATCTCTGCCCATAGAGCTGTGTATTACTCCCTCTTTCCATTATGGATATAGCAGAAAGGACTTTCAAACAGGTAGAAAGATGACCCAAATATCTTCAGACTCTTTGATTTGGGACTTCTCAAGCTGAGTGATTTCATATCAGCTTTTCTGATAAGCAAGTCCTATGTAGAAATCACCAACAATAAGAAGTATTAGTACAAGCAGTTCCCAACACTGAAGTTTTTATCTTCGTTTTATATTTTCTGCACTGAAGGCAGAAGAAATCATTCAAAAAAGTGCCAAACAAGTGCATTGAAAAATGTGCCATTATGGGGTGCTGAGAAAATAGCCACAGCATGGACACAGAACAGGGCAATTTAAATACACTGAATGGCATGGGTGCTTTCAAATCAAGACTTGGGGACAATAGCAAAGGAAGGAAAGTCTATTAACTCTTCTATTAACAACTCCTCCAAAAAGGATTTGCAGCCAGTGGCAGCTTTTCTGTAGACCTTATGAAGATTATGTTTCAGGCCCAGTCTTTTGCCCCAGTCTCCTTCAAGGGCAGGGGCCCTAACAATCTGACATTGTCTTTACCAGAATGGCCAATATTGTATAGGTGAAGTGTTCAGCCTTACAATCTGTGTTTGCTTCAAGCCCATAAACCAGTTAACCAGCAAAACAAAATTAGTCTATGTGTGGTATGTTTAAAATTGTTTTCAAGCTTTATATTTCAGACACACCTACATAACCAGATTGTGATCAGCTAAATCAATATTATTTTTGAAAACAAAAGATATTTACCTTTGCACTCCAGGGCCAGATTCTTCTCGCTGTCTAGACCCAACTCTGCATTACTGAAGTTGAGTATTCTGAATTGATTTTTAAGTATTTGATATTTTTTCTACTGTTGAAAATTACCTGTGGATTTTAGTCTAGCTCAGTAGGACATAGAAAAAAAACTTTACGCATTAAAATATCTAAATCATAATTATCTGTCATGTGGTAAAGGTGTAAATCACGGAAAGCTAAACCTGTTTTGAGCAGAACATCCCTCCAGGAAATGACCACACTTGTTCAACCTCAGTGGCAGAGGGAACAGGAAGGCTTTCTAAGCAGAAAAGAAAAAAATGGGGCAGCAGGTAACTTTTTAACTCCTCTGGTGACACATTTTTTTAAGGAGTGACTTGTCTGTGTCTTAATAATTACAGAATATCACAAAGCCACATTAAATTGCAAGCAAAAAGAAAGCTCAGCCATTAACACATTCATTATCTGTGTATCTGTTGAGGGGTTTCTTAAACTAATATATTTTGTAAAGATTTATTTATTTATGTATACTAGAGCTGGGCAAAGCCCAGAGGTGGGGGTGTGATGGGGGTGAGAGGATTCAACAGAGACAGAGTAGGGAGCAGAACAGGTGGATTGACTGAAATACACTGCTGAGGAGAGCAGAGGGCAAGACAGGAGAGGTCTGCTGCACCATGTGGGTAGCTCCCTGGCCAAGGATCGAACTCATGCTTTAGTGGCTGCAGATAGCTTCATAATGCTGAGACTTAACCCTTGCACCACCAGGGAGGCCCATAAACTAATATTTTCTAATATCTGGTAGGGAGTTGGTTTACATGATGTAAACAGGAGAACTTTGAATCACACAAACCAAGATTCAACTTTCTTCTCTGTTAGTTATTGGTTTTGGGCTGTGGACAAGTTATTTAACCTCTATGAGCTTTAGTTCCCTTATTTGTAAAGTGAGGCTAATACTCATCTTACAGGTCTCAAGGGTCTCTTACATTTTCAGTTTCTCTCCTTCTCCAACCCCTCCTTATTAATGACATGCAGCAGCAACAATAAAACCCTCCACCTACATCAGCTGCTCTACTAGTTCAGTTTTCAATAGGAAACATCTTGGATAAGAATGTTAACTGGGCTCCCTGGTGGCGCAAGGGGTTAAGCACTGCACTCTGAAGCTATCCACAGCCTCTGCAGCATGATCCAGATCTATCCCCCGCTGGCCAGGGAGCTACTCACATGGTGCAGCAGACCGCTCCTATGTAGCCCACTGCTGCCCTCAGCAGTGTATTTCAGTAGATCTGCCTTTTCTGCCTCATCTCTCCTCTCTCTCTGGTGAATCCTCTCCCCCCTCCACCTCTGGCCTACACCCCAGTTTTTGTATGCATAAATAAATAATTTTTTTAAGATTTATTTATTTTATTTGTACAAGCACTGGTACAGTCAGAAGTGCGGGAGGGTGAGAGAATCACCAGAGCCAGAGCAGGGAGCAGAGCAGCAGAGTGACGAAGTACACTGCTGAGGGAGCAGGGGGTGGCAGGAGAGGTCTGTGCGCCATGTGGGACTTCGCCTGGGACCGGGATCAAATTGGCACTGCAGAGACTGTGAGCAGCTTCGCAGCCCAGCACTTAACCGCTGCGCCCACAGGGGAGGCCCATAAATAAATAAATCTTTAAAAAAAAAAAAAAAAAGAATGTTAACTGTCCTCACAAGGCCTTTATTTCCTGCAAGTACTTTTATCTTACTACGAAATGACCAACAACCAAACCAAGTCTCCAAGTTCAGTTTTTCTTCCTTAAACCTGATCCTATTTGGTCTTCTCTAGCTTTTGACTTAAGTTATGAAAACAGATATACTGGTTAAATAGAAAAATTGTATATACTGAGTTTCTACTTCTTTCATTGCTGTCCCCTCTGGCTAGCTTATGGATTTAATAAATAACTTTTGGGTTGCTAACCCCTAAACTAATTCTAATTCCAATCTATGAGCTTTCCCCCATGTAATTGCTATGCATGTCATGCTGGAGATTTTGATGACATTTCATTATCTCCCACTCTCCTTCCATCTCCATAGTCTTCTCATTTTTTCTGCATTTCTGGCAATGACATCAAACATTTCACATTCTCTCAGGTGCCATGTTCGGGCACAAGGTTCTTTTCGTGCTTCTTCTCCTCCTTCACTACTCTTGGGGTAGTACCTTTTGCACTGTTTCCTTTCCAATTCCACTGCATCTCAGTTTTTTTTTTTTTTTTTTAAATATTAAATTTTATTTTTATATTCCCCCATACAATTGCAAACGCCCCATTCTGACCCCAATCTTCCCCTCCGCCCCCCAACCCCCCAAAAAGTGTCTCTGGTCATAGTTTTTTTGTTGATTTTGATTTTCACTTTCTTATAGTTATTCATTTTCCTGGTCCCTTATTTAAGTTTTCTAGATTCCTGCTATGAGTGAGACCATCCGGTATTTTTCTTTTTCTTTTTGGCTTATTTCGCTGAGCATGATCCCTTCCAGTGCCATCCATGTTGCTGCAAATTGCATGTGTTTATCTTTTTTGAATGCTGAGTAATATTCCATGGTATATATGTACCACATCTTCTTGATCCAGTCATCTATTTTTGGGCATTTGGGTTGTTTCCAAAGCTTAGCTATTGTAAACAGTGCTGCTATAAACATAGGAGTGCAGGTGCTCTTGGAATTGATGTTTCTGTGTCCTTTGGGTAAATACCTAGGAGTGGAATTGCTGGATCATATGGAAGCTCTATGTTTAGTAGGTCCAGAAATCTCCACACAGCTCTCCATAGTGGTTGGACCAGTTTGCACTCCCACCAACAGTGCACAAGAGTTCCTTTTTCCCACATCCTCGCAACATTTGTTGTTGCTAGTTTTTAATATGTGCCATTCTCACTGGTGTGAGATGGTATCTCATGGTGTTTTGATTTGCATTTCCCTGATTACAAGTGATGGTGAACATTTTTTTCATATGTCTGTTGGCCATTTTCATTTCCTCTTCAGAGAAAGTTTCTTTTTAGCTCTTCTGCCATTTTTGACTGGATTATTTTCTTTGTTGTTGCTGAGTCTCATCAGCTCTTTGCAGATTTTTGTGATCAGTCCTTATCATTAGTGTTGGGTGCAAAATGTCTCCCAGTTGGTGGGGTTTCTCTTTGTTTTTGTTATTGTCTCTTTTGCTGTGCAGAAGCTCTTTAATTTGATGTAGTCCCAGCTGTTTATCTTTCTCTTCACTATCACTGCTTTGGGTGATGTGTCTGTAAAGATGTCTTTGATGTGCAAATCCCGTATTGTTTCGCCTATATTTCCTTCTATGTATTTATGGTTCAGGTCTTATGTCTAGTTCTTTAATCCATTTTGAGTTGATTTTTGTGTATGGTGTGAGGTGTGGTCAAGCTTCTTCTTTTGCATGTAGCGACCCAGTTTTCCCAGCACAATTATTGAACAAACTTTCTTGCTCCAATGCATAGTCTTTGCTCCTTTGTCAAAGATTAGTTGACCATAAATCTGTGGGTTTATTTCTGGATTTTCTATTCGATTCCATTGGTCTGTATGTCTGTTCTTGTTCCAATACCATGCAGTTTTGATGATTATGGCTTTGTAGTATAGTTTGAAGTCTGGGAGTGTGATGCCTCCATTTCCTTCTTTTTTTTCAGTAGAGCTTTGGCTATTCGGTTTTTGGTGATTCCATATGAATTTCAATCAATAATTGTTCTATTTCTTTGAAGAAATGCCATTGAGATTTGATTGGAATAGCATTGAATTCATAGCTTTTGGTAGGATGGCCATTTTTAATAATGTTTATTCTTCCAATCATGAGCAGGGGAATGTCTTTCCATTTCTTTGTGTCTTCTTCTATTTCTTTTAACAGTGTTTTATAGTTTTCTTTGTATAGGTCCTTTACCTCTTTTGTTAGATTTATTCCCAAATATTTGATTTTTTTGTTTCGATAATAAAAGGGGTGGTTTTTTTGATTTCTTCTTCTTCAGATTATTGTTTGTGTATAGGAAGGCTACTGACTTTTGCGTGTTGATTATTTGCCACTTTACTGAATTGATTGATGAGTTGAATTAGTTTTTCTGTGGAGATTTTGGGTTCTCTATGTATATTATCATATCATCTGCAGTGATAGTTTGACTTCTTCTTTCCTATTTGGATTCCTTGGATGTCTTTCTCTTGTCTTATTGCTCTGGCTAGGACTTCCAGTTATTATATTGAAAAGCCAGTGGTGAGAGTGGACATCCTTGTCTTGTTCCAGATCTTAATTGCTTTTTAGCTTTTCACATTGAGAATGATACTGGTGTTGCTTGTCATAGATGGCCTTATGATGTTGAGGTATGTTCCTTGTATCCAAGAATTTCAAGGCTTTATCATGTGTTGCACTTTGTCGAAAAGCTTTTCTCAGCATCTATTGATATTATCATATGGTTTTATATTTCTTTTTGTTGATGTGTTGGATAACGTTGATTGATTTTCGGATGTTAAATCCATCTGCCCTGGAATGAATCCAACTTGGTCGTGGTGAATTATCTTATGGATACATTGTTGGATTCTGATAGCTAAATTTTATGAGGATTTTTGCATCAGTGTTCATTAGGAGATTGGCCTATAGTTTTCTTTTTTGTGTTGTCCTTATTCGGTTTTGGTATTAGTGTAATATTGGCTTCATAGAACGTGTTTGGTATTGTCCCTTCCTTCTCAATTTTTTGGAAGAGTTTGTGAAGGATAGGCACTAATTCATCTCTGAATGTTTGGTAGAATTCATTTGTAAATCCATCAGGTCCTGGGCTTTTGTTTTTGGGAGGTTTTAATTACCATTTCAATTTCGCTGCTTGTAATTGGTCTGTTGTTCTATTTCTTCTTTATCTAGCTTTGGGTGATTGTAGAGTTGTAGGAATTTGTCCATCTCCTCTAGATTGTTAAACTTGTTTCCATATAACTGTTCATAGTAGTTACTGATTATTCTTTGATTTCTGCTGTGTCCGTTGTGATTTCTCCTCTTTCATTATGATTCTGTGTATTTGTGCTTTCTCCCTTTTTTCCTTTGTGAGCCTGGCTAGGGGTTTGTCTATTTTATTGATTTTTTCAAAGAACCAGCTCTTGGTTTCATTGATCTTTTGGATTGTTTTTTTAGTTTCAATTTCATTTATTTCTGCTTTGGTTTTATTATTTCTTTTCTTCTACTGGTTCTGGGGTTTTTTTGTTGTTCTTTTTCTAGATCTTTGAGCTTCGAGATTAGGTTGTTTCTTTGAGTTCTTCTTGTTTTTGATGTGAGCTTCTATTGCTATATATTTTCCTCTTATTACTGCTTTGCTGCATCCCATACATTTAGGATATTGGTCTCCTCCTTGTCATTCAATTCAAAGAATTTTTTAATTTCTTCTTTGATCTCCTCGTTAGTCCAGTGGTCTTCCAGTAGTGTGGCTTTTAATCTCCATGAGGTAGGATAGTTCCTTGCCTTCTTTTTATGATTTATTTCTAGTTTGATGCCTTCGTGGTCAGAAAAGATGGTTGGTATGATTTCAATCTTGGTGTATCTGTTGATGTTTGTCTTGTGCCCCAGTATGTGATCGATCCTGGAGAATGATCCGTGTGCGCTTGAGAAAAATGTGTACTCCGTTTTTTTTGGGTTTAGTGTTCTATAGATGTCTGTTAAGCCCAAATGCTCTAGGTCCTTATTTAGAGCTTTAGTTTCTTTACTTATTTTTTGTCTTGTTGATCTATCCATTGTTGATAGTGGTGTGTTGAAGTCTCCCACTACATATGTGTTTTCTCTGATGTCTGTTTTCAGAGAGGACAACAGTTGTCTGATATATTTTGGTGCTCTTTCGTTTGGTGAGTATATGTTAATGAGTGTTATTTCTTCTTGAAGTATGTCCCCTTAATCATAATGTAGTGACCATTGGGTCTCTTTTATTTTTTGAGTTTGAAGTCTGTTTTATCTGATATAAGTATAGCTGTTCCTGCTTTCTTTTTTGGCCCATTTGCTTGTAGGATTGTTTTCCATCCTTTGACTTTGAGCCTATTTTTATCTTTTGTAGCTAAATGTGTTTCCTGGAGACAGCAAAAGTTGGGTTTTGTTTCTTAATCCAGGCTGCAACTCTGTGTCTTTTTATTGAAGAGTTTAGTCCATTTACATTTAGAGTTAATATTGATATGTTAGCATCTGTATTTGCCATTATGTTTGTCTTTCCTTTGATTTTATTTATTTATTCTTTTAATAACTTTTTTTTTTTTGGTCTTCTTTCGTTGTTATTCGTCCCTCTGAGGTTCTGGCTTTAGGATTCCTTGTAGTATTTTTTGGAGTGGGGGTTTAGTCGCAATGAAATTCCGGAGTTTCTCTTTGTCTGGGAAGGTCCATATTCTTTCTTCATGGAGGAAAGAGAGCTTTGCGGGATAGAGTATTCTTGGTTGGCATCTGTTTTCTTGGAGTCTGTTGACTATGTCCCTCCACTCTCTCCTTGCCCGTAGTGTTTCTTCAGAGAAGTCTGATGTCAGCCTGATTGGTTTTCCTTTGAATGTTATCTGTTTCTTCCTCTTGTCAGCTTCATTATTTTTTCCTTGTCCTGGATTCTTGGGAGCTTTACTATTATGTGTCTTGCTGTGTTTTTCCTTTCGTCGTGGAAGTTTGGTGTTCTTCTTGCTTCTTGTATATCAATTTTCAGCTCCTTCTTCTCATTTGGGAAGTTCTCTTCAATTATATCCATGAATATTTTCTCTGTTCCTACATCTCTCTCCTCTCCTTCTGGAATTCCTATAACTCTTATATTTCCTTTCCTCATGGAGTCAGATAGTTCCCGAAGTCTTTCTTCATTCTTTTTCCTTCGTACTTCTCTTTCCTTTTCTGTTTTGGTTCTTTTTATTTCTGTGTCTTCAAGATTACTTATTCGTTCTTCCATTTCATCTATTCTGCTTTCATTGCTTTTCCCAGAGTTCTTTAGTTCCTCCATTAATTCTTTGATCTCCTGCATTTCTCTTACTTCCTCTTTAGGGACTCAATTTCCTTCTTCTGATCTATCACTTTTTTAATCATGGCAATTTTAAATTCTCTTTCTGGAAGGCTCAGAAGTTCTTCCAAGTTGCTGTCGTTGCAATCTGGGGAGTGGTTTTCTTTTTGTGGTGTGCTTCTTTCCTGAGGAGTTTTTAGGTTGCGTGTGGTTCTTCTACTCCCTACTGTCTGTTTTCTAATTTGTCGTATGCGTTGGGACACTGTGTTGCTCGGACTGACTGACATCTTGGGTGAACTTCTTCGCTCCCCTCTGGCTCTTCCAGGAGCCATCTCTGTCTTCTGGGGGAGCTTTCTGCTGGTTTTAGGCAGTTTTTACTGAAGAAATGTCCCTGTTCTCAAATGGCGAAGCGGGATGCAGTCCCTGCGCCTCCGGTTTCAGGCACACTCTTCTGCGCACCCGGTCTGCCCCGGACGTGGGTGCCTGCTCCCTCTGTGGGCTCAGACTGCTGGTCGGAAGGGGCCTGGCGTGGAATAACTTCCCGGCTGGCCACTGGGTCCTCCAGAAACCTTCTGCCCTTTTCAAGCAGACTTAAGAAATGTCCTGTTTTATAGGGTGTTAGTGACTTTTTTTTCCCTGGTCGCTAGGTGGCGCCAGAGATCTCTCCTATTGTCCTTGGGGGGCTGTTTTTCGCCTCCCCCCACCCCGTGGGACAGAGAACAGAGCGGGAATGGTAGGGTACACCTCAACAGCTTTGGGGTGCTGTGTCTGCCTTGTGCCCCACCGTCGTGGAGAAACCACGCCCCGAATTTTCGTGCCCCGGTCTCAGTTCAAAGCCCTCAGGTCCAGGACGCGGGCTGTAGCCCAGTTCAGTGGCGCGGGAATGGCGCCTTTTGCACCGCTCCCGTGCCTGGGCGCCTGGTTCCTGCTTACTCAGGGAGGGACCTTCACCTCAGTGAGGACCTCCGTGCGTCTCCCCGCAAGCCTAGGTCGTCTCCCCGCAAGCCTAGGTCGCAGGCGCGGGGACCTGGGCAGCCGCGATCCCGGTCTGCACTTGCTTTTCAAGCGCGCCAGGCGCGCCGCGTTCCGCGCAGCGCAGGCTTACCGGCAGCCCGGGCTGTGTGCGCGTCTCCCGGGGTCTTTGTTCTTCTCTAATGGCGCCCGGAGCCGTTCGCTCACCGCCGCGGCGGATCCTGCAGGGTTCGCCTCAGCTCCCGTTCACGGGGTGTGGTGGCTGCAATAGTTCCTTTCCGCTCACAGTCCCGCTTGCTGCGTCGTTTGTTCTTGTTGGTTGTTTTGGTTTGTTGTTTCCTCCTCTCTGCCGGTCGGAGAGTGCCGCCTCTGTGGGCGGGGGAGGGGAGCAGGGTTCTGCGCTTCCCTCCCTTCTAGTCCTCTTTTATGGCCACTTTCTTCTTCGGGCAGTTCGCTGGCGTCACCCGTTTATCTTCTGTGTCCCAGTTCTCACTGGGACCTGCCGCTTTTCCTCCCTATTCACTTTTTTTAATGGGAGATCTTACTCGCAGCGTCTCCTCGCCGCCATGTTGCTCCGCCCCTCTCCCACTGCATCTCAGTTTTGCTCATCTTCACTTTTCCCCCAATATCACACTAGACCAACTAGACTCCTAGGTTATAGTTCATTCATCAGATGGTAATCACACTCATTTGCCTAAAAGCCAATCTAATTCTCTTTGTCCAAAGATTTCGATAGCACCTCAATATTTTTAGATAAACCCAGCAAACAGTACACCTTTACTTTTTAATTACAAACCCTCTGCTTCAATTGACTACTTCCCTTTTCTTTTACATGCCTCGTGGTTTTTCAGCACTATTCCTTTGCTCACAGTATTCCCCCATACGTCTCATCTTCCTGAACACCATACATGCACATCCTGTGTATATTCCCGGGAAATCTCAGATGTAATCTCTCTGATCCTTACCGGATGTCCTCACCAGATGTAACTAACTTCCTCCTCTTAATTCCCTAAAATAATTAGGTAATTCTCCTCTTAGGCTATTTATGACTTTCTATCTAGTGCTATACTTACACATGTACAAGTTTCATCCTCTCTGCTAGATTGTCAAGCTCTTAGTTATGGTTTCACTCAACAAATGTTTTTTGAATGCCTGTTAAGTACAACCACTATGCTAGATTTTGGAGGTACAGAGATGAACAAAACATGTTCCCCTCTCCTTAAGGGACTCTGGTGTAATTAAGAAGACAGTAAAGAAACTAAATGATTAGTATTTAATTTACAAATAGACTGAGAGGTGTGTACAGAACATATATGGGGGCACAAAGGATGTGTACTAACTCAGCCACAGAGAAGGGGAAGAGCAGAAAACTTTTTAAAAAAAGATTTATTTATTTATACATATAAGAACTGGGGTATAGGCCAGAGGTGGGGGGTGGTGGTGAGAGGACTCACCAGAGACAGAGTGGGGAACAGAACAGGCTGATTGACTGAAGTACACTGCTGAGGGGAGCAGCAGGTGAGTCAGGAGAGGTCTGTTGCGCCAAATGGGTAGCTGGCCCCTGGGGTATCAAACTCTTGCTGCAGAGGCTGCGGACACCTTCAAAGATTACATCTTAACCCCTTGCGCCACCAGGGAGGCCCAAGAGCGGAAAACCTTGAGTAGGTGCTGCTTGAACCAGGTGTTAAATATTGAGTCAGCCATGAAAGGGGCTAGGGTGGTAGTGGAAGAATACACTCTGGGGCTGGCATATTTAAAGGCTACTGGTAAAATAACCCAAAGCTCAGACATTTATTCCTATACTGCAATATTTCAAGATCTGTGTTAGATCAGGCCTATTCCATTATAAAGTGTTCATCATTCTGACCTGTAATGAGAAAAACAAAGGCAACGGGGTTGTCAGAAACTTACATTGTACCTAATTTTAAAAAATTTTACAATTACAAACAGTCTTACTTTTTGTTTTTGTTAAATGTTCTTTTTAAAAATGAAATGATGGTGATACTACACAGTTGTGTCTTCCTTTAATGTTTAATTTGGAAAAAATGGGTCATTTTTCATGAACTATTCCAATTTTTATACGTTTTTTCTTTTTAAACTGGTCCATGATATTTAAGAATCAAGCTCTCCAAAGTGCTAGAGGATTAGAACCCTCTGGAAAGTCCTAAAAAAGAAACCTGACTCTCTTATGTTACCTTTACTTAAGTAAATCAGAATTTCTGAGGTAGAGTTTAGGAATTTGCCTTTTTATACAACTTATTTGCTTTAGAAAACACCCTGACTTGGGAGCAATTAGCAAGCCAACTACCTCACCCTGGCTGCTTGGGCTGCTGCTCTGAAGTCAGATAATCTCATTTGCTTTTCTCTCAGCATTTAGATTCACTGAAAATTAGAACTACCTGAGTTCAAGGCCCTGATTTTGTGGCAGAGGGACTACATGACTCACACAAAGCTCCCCAACAGAACTGGGACTTGTGCTCACTGCTAGTTTCCATACACACTTTCCTAGGAGGAACAGGTACCTGTGACATGTCCCTGCATCCTTCTTTTACCCCTTCTATCTGAGTCAGCGTGTGCTTCTCGCTACTGTGTATTCACTTTTTATTGGTTCACACAAATTGGTGAAGTGAGACAGGTTTTTAATATTCACACTTGACACAGAAGGAAAGAGTCCACATGACAAAGGGACTCACCCAGCTGCCTTAGCGAGCTCTGGCTGCCATAACAAACTACCACAGACTCGGTGGCTGGAGCGACAGAATTTATTTCCCACAATTTTGGAGGCTGGGAAGTCCAAGATCATAGGACTGGCTGATTTGGTCAAGGGGAAGAGGGCTGTCTTCCTGGCCTCCTCACAGTGTCCACACAGTGCTGGGTGGGGTGCTGGGTGGAGTGCAAGCTCTTTGGTCTCTTCCTGCCTTGTGACCTCATCTAGGCCTAATTACCTCCCTAAGGCCCCTTCTCCAAACGCCATCACACTATGGGGATCAACATACGGGAACTTTGGGGAGGACACAATGCAATCAGCAGCAACAGTTCCAGAACTACGCCAGAACCCAACATAACTGGGTTAGGTAACACTGCAGGACCATGTGTGGGGTCTCCACTGGGAGGGGCTCTGCAGTATGAAATACCAGGCTGGGCAGCAGCGTGAGAGAGGTATGGAGATGACTGAAGGGGCAAGTGACATGACAGGAAACAGCACCCTAGGGTTACAGACACGATGACCTTACATCTGGTTGAGCAGAGGAAGAAAGAAAATGTTTCCAACAGGTAGATTTTGGAGAAAGGACGTTGCAGACATAGGAAGAGCTCTGTAATGGGAATGCCCAAGTTGTCTTTGGGGAATGGGGCTGGGTCAGTTTAAAGACGGGAAATGGACATGCCACTGAGTAAAATTTCATTTTCTATGTACACCATCTCCTCCTTTTTGCACGGTAGAGTTCCTGTCCTCTCTTTATTTGGTTAAACCTAAAGGGTCTAGCCAGTGCTCTGCAAAGGGTGGTACATAAATCAGCCAGCTTTTGAAAGGAAACAAAGCCAGTTTAGCCCCTGCCCGGGGAGGCCGGATCAGTTGTGAAATGGGGCAGGAGAACATTTCCTCAGTGCAAGTGCAAACGCCGTGGTGGAGCAAGAAGGCAGAGCGAGGCAGGTCTCCTGCTAGTGATCAGAAACTGAAGAAGAAAGAAAAATGATCTTTTCCTAAAACACACGAGGAAGGAAACCTGGGCTTTAAGGTAACGTGGTCTTTATAGGTCTCCAGCGGGAAGCAACGCTCTCTGGTTAGAGTGGCCACAGGAGAGAAGGGGAAGGTCGAGGCCTGGAAAGTCGGGGTCAAGTGTGCAAACCCCGCGCGGCACAGGCGAGGACAGGGCTAGTAGCCGCGCTCCCTGGCAAGGGGCGCGCCGTGCACAGGGGTCGGGAGAGAGGGAAGACTGTCTCGCTTAGAACTTTCCCAGCCTCGGGGAAACCTTCTGCAAACCTGCCCGGGCTCGGAACCATTCATCTTGTTTTTTAATAAAACCATTTTCAGAACCAAAAAAGAGGGCGGCACCCAAAGGAATCTGAAAAATAGCCGCAGGGTGGAGGGAGCGGGGCGTGGCTGTATCTGGAGGCTGCAGGCGGACAGACTAGCGCAGCGCGCACACCGAGCGGCGCCGGGAGCCGGGGGCCGCCGCGAGCTCCAGCCACCGGGCGGAACCGCGGCTCGGGCGCCCCGCCGCGCACACCCCGCGCCTCACGGCCGCAGGGTCCCCACAGGGGGCGGGGCCGCCAGCGCCGGAGGCGGGGCCTGGAGGGGGCGCGGGACTGGGCGGGCGCGAGGAGCCGGCTCTTCTGCATCCTGATTGGCTCTTGGTGGAACAGGGGGCGGTGTCTCGGGGCGGCTCCGCGGGCCAGCATTGGAGGCCGGAGAAGGAGGGCGTGGTTCTGTGAAGTCAGTTCCGGTTGGTGTAAAACCCCCCCGGGGCGGCGGCGAACGGGCTTCAGACGCTTCTGGGTCGCGGTGGTGGACGCTCCGGACCGTGCGGGTGAGCGTGAGAGCCGAGCGCCAGCGCGACCCGGCGAGACATGGCGGCCACTGGGACTGCGGCCGCCGCGGCCACGGGCAAGCTCCTCATCCTGCTGCTGCTCGGGCTCACCGCGCCCGCCGCGGCGCTGGCCGGCTACATCGAGGTGGGGACCGGGAGCGCGCCGGAGCGGGGGCTGTGTCGCCGGCCGTGGGAGCGCGGCCTGCGGGCCGGCCGGCGGGGCCCGGGCGGACCGGACTGGGGGCGCGGCGCGGGGGTGGAGGGGCTGGGGGTCCGGCGCTGCGGCGGGTCCGGCGCGCCCTCCCCCGCCCGCGCGCCCGCCCGCCCTCCCGCGCGCCCTGCTTGGCGCAGTGCTTAGCGCTGGAGGTCGGGCTGCCTCCGCCGCCGCAGAGGCCAAATGAAAGGCATCGGGGGGCGCCCCAGCCCCCATCCCACCCGCGGCGCCGCCACATCCCCCTGGGGACCCCGCGCGCCTCCGACGCCCACCCCGCCCTCCCCCGGGACAAAGCGAGACTCTGCCACTGCGCCCTGCGGCCCGCGGGCTCTCCGCGGCTCCGGACCCTGGGGCGGCCCCACGCAGACCCCAACCCCGGGGCTGAGGGGGGCAGCGCGCTCCCCGCACACGGGGGTGCGCTCCCCACCTGGAGCGGTAGACGCAGCCTTTGTTGGCGAGGAGGTTCTGGCTGTGGGCGCGCAGGCTTCCCGGCTCGGCCCTTGGCGAAGAGCTGCGCTTCTGGGGCGAGCGACGCTCGGGCTGCGCGGCGAGGCAGCTCCTGCACCAGCAGCGGGTGTGCCTGCAGCCTCCTTCCTCTGTCCTCCCTCTCCAGTGGATCCACAGCCCTGGCACCAAGCCCTGCGGAGGAATTGCTACATGGAGCTGTTTGCCCAAGTCTAGTAAACAAGGGGGAACTCCCCCAGCCCCCCGTCCCACGCTTGTGTTTGCTGCCTTTTGTAGGGGATTTCTGCGAGGGAAGGTACGCGTGAATGCGTAGTGAAAACTCTTGTTTGATCGTACTTTTTTGGTGTCAGGATTAAGTAGTTGTGCTGCACCTGATCACCTCGTAAACATCTTTGTGCTGCGAGGCGGTTAAGTGGCCTGGATTCCTGGGTGGTTGGCTGGAGTTCAGGTTGGGGGAGCAGGCAGGCGTGCTGGGGTCCCTGTGGGTTGTGCAGTGTGCCCTGGAAGCCGCCGCTGCACCGACACTTCTCTGTTGACTGGCATTCTGGACATAGTGCTTGAATTGTAGGAGCAGGAATGTATTTGCCGGTGTAGTTTCTTTCTTTTCCCGCTTCACTGTTTTTGAAACGACAATTGATTTCTGCGTATTTAGTTAATTTCAGGGAGAAGTGAATCTGGATTTGATTACATAGGCGTTGACTGAGCACTTTCTAAGAAAAACCCCAAGTTAGAATGTGTTCTACAGAATGTTTAGATACTTCCACGGGTAAAATAAATCTAGGACGAAAGCCCGGTGGAATGGCTTAAAATGTTTGTATTCATTCTGCTTAAAGCTGTAGGATTCTTTAGGGGAAGAGAAGAGAAGTCTTAAATAGAGATAGTTAATGTTTACATATACGTGCTTTCAGATTATGGTAATTGTAGTCTGTACACAATGGTTAGATTTGTCTCTCTGATCCCAGATAGGATGTGGGGTGAAAGCAAGCTAGATCAGAATGGCTAGACCAGAGAATTTTAATTCTCTAAAATAGCATTTTCTGGTTACTTCTGATTTTTGGAACTATATTTTTGCCATGCTCAACTAAATTATCTTTCAAATGGTTTTTCCTTTTGCCAATTAGGCAGAATTTTATTCATGTGTATATAATTTGGTTTTGTCAGGAAAATGACACCTTAAACCTTAATTCAGAGAATGGCCTAAATCAGGATGTCTTTGGGAAGGTCCCCATTGAGATGAGCCAAAGGGATTCTAGCCAAATTCCTGATCACGTTGCTTGGCACAGAATTATTGATTGGCGAATCTTTAGTGTTCCTTGGTGTTGACTGAGTTAATCTCTTACACCTGTTTAAAAAGAAAAAAACACCTCTGTTCTTAGAGCCACTTCCTCTTTTATATATGAGACAAGTTCTTTTGGGTGCATGCTCCCATTTGGGATTCTCAGACAGTATTATGTGGAAACTCTGCATGCTGTACAATGGACATGGAGGCTTCTGAGAGCCAGGATTGCAGTTTATTCCGCCACTTTAAAAGTAACTGGGCCATTTGATAGCCAATTTTCAGGAAACTCAAAAGTGTGACAACCGAGACTGAGGCTAAAGCCTGCTTTACGTTAGCATTTCCAACTGGTTTTGACTTGTTGAGCTACTAAGGCTTTTGGTAGGAATATTGTGATTTTACAGGGTATTTATAGGATGGGAATATCATCATTTTGTCGGAACTACTAAAGGTCTTTTGATAAATATAAGCTTTATCAATCAGGTCTTTCTTTCCTAGAGGGAATTTGTTTCATCTTAAAGCCGACCTTTCTCATAGAGTTACCACATGTGACTTCTGAGCTTGCAGTGTGGCTAGTTTGAGTGAGGAATAAATTTCCCATTTTATTTAATTTTAATTAATTAAAAACTGATACTTCAGTGATTGGAAACTTAACTATGAAACAACTTGATTATGTGAATCTACCACTTCAGCTGTACAGTTTATGAAATCTACATACAGATCAAGTATTTCCTATGAAAATTTAGCATCTGAATTGAGATGTGTAAAATGCACACCAGGTTTTGGAGATATCTAGGGAAAAAATTGTAAAATATATCATCAACTTTATGTTGAAATATATTGAAATGAAAACATCTCAGACATTGGATAAGCAAAAAATCTTATATTAATTTAACCTGTCTTAATTTTTAATGTGGCTGCTAAAAAGTACTACATTATGATTCACATTACACTTCTACTACACAGAGCTAATGTCTTGTGTGAAGTCGGGACTGCATGGATGGTTTTATTAGCACAGTTTTATTGCTGTTTTTCCCCTCAAAATAGTCTTGCGTGGAGGTGGTTTAATATGATCTTCAGTGTTTTTTTAGGAAAATTATGAATATTTTTTCCTGTTTTTTCAGTTAAAATTTTTATTTAGAAATTCAGGTTTAAGCAAAAATTGTACAAACTCTTACCCTTTACTCAGATTTGCCAATTGTTCACATTTCCCCCAGTCAATCCTTACTTTATCATCAATTATAAATATTTTTTGCTAAGCTTTGAGAGTAAGTTGCCTACATCATACCGTTAACTTCTGAAAATTTCAGTGTATATATGCTAGGCACCAACGGCACTGTCTTATATAACTTTGTTAGTTATCAACTTAAGAAAATTTAACATTGATGCAATACTTTGATCAGATCTACTGTCTGTATTCCATTTTGTCATTTGATCCAATACCATCCTCTCTAGCATTCAAAACCAGTCATTTTTAGAGCTAAAGAGCTTTAGAATTTTTGACAGTAGTATGTGAAGGGTTATTAATTTTTCCCAAATATAAAAATCATATTTTTAACTTAATACTGTTTGACTTTGGGAAAATCAAAACTTAAAAATCGTTTGTGATTCTTTTTTCTCCCTTGCTGAATTCTCAGGCTTTTGCGCTTTTTTTTTTTTTAAATGGAAGAAAAAAAATTTTACAGCATGCAAAATAAAACCAAAAAAAAAAAAAAAGACAGACAAAAAATTATGTATGTACTACATATTCATTGTAAAAATAAAAAATACAGATTAAATGGTAAAATGGGAAATCTGAAATCATTTTCTTTTTTAAAGATTTATGTATTTATACATACAAGAACTGGGGTACAGGCCAGAGGTGTTGGGGGTTGAGAGGATTCACCAGAGACAGAGTGGGGAGCAGAACAGGCAGATCTACTGAAATGCACTGCTGAGGGGAGAAGGAGAGGTCAGGAGAGGTCTACTGTGCCATGTGGGTAGCTCCCTGGCCAGGGATCGAACTTGTGCTGCAGTAGCTGTGGATAGTTTCATAGTTGGCTTCTTAACCCCTTGCGCCATTATGGAGGCCCTGAAGTCATTTTCTAAGGAAATTTGCACTGTAAACATTTTGGTGGTATATGTTCTTCAAATTGATCAGATACATACTATTTTCTAAAAGTGGCATATATTTCATATTGAAGCTGACTCCTAAAAATTATTTTGAATTGTCTTAAAATGAACTACTGAAAGAAAATAATTTTCTGTGTGATAAAGTGTTGGAGTAAATCTTTGTATAGTAATTTTTTCTTTGGAGGGCTCTATTAGAGAGAATTCAAGATTGCCTAATACCTAATTTTCATGAGTTGATTTTTAGTGAAATAAACTAGATTCCTTGGCAGTTAAATTTAGTGCAGTGTATGTGCCTGATTTATGACCTAAGATGAAAAGTGAACCATGTAGGTACATTAGATAGAAGTGGGTTCCAGTCTTTTGTCAAGTACAACTAGTAATTATTTTTACTAAGAAAATTTTTGTTAAGTAAGAATCATGAATTTTTTTAATGAAATCTTTTTAAAATAGCTAATCTATTTTTAAAATATGAGTTCATTTGTTACTCATCCTACCATTGTTTACTGAGCCACTGGTAGGAGGAGGTTAATGCTAAACAGTGCGATAGTAAACACAAATATGCATAATGCTTTTTAATTCTACAAGATGTACTTGATTGTGATTTCTGGGTCCCACCCCCAGAGATTTTCATTGAGTACATCTGGGATTCTCATTTTCAAATGCTCCCCAGATGATTTCTTATGTGTGAGTGGAGAAAAACAAAACAGAACTCCAGCAAACAGAAATCATTTAGGTGCATCATGTAAGTCCCGAACAGCCTAGTGGATTCTCATCCACCTAAAAGGGGGAGAGGCCTTAGTTGTCAGATCATGCAGCAGTGCCAGGCCATGGAGCCATCCCTCAAGTCCTAGGTTGATTTTGCTTTCCAAGGTGTTTCATAATGTTTGTCTTTTGGTTGCATATTTCTTTTTACTCTTGTCTACCTCTCTTTCCCACTGGAAACCACATGCCGTGAATATTTTCTTTGAAAGAAGCAAATTTCGTAGACATTACAATAGATTATGAACCAGTATATACCAAATTGTGGACAGTGGTTATCTTTGCGGGATATGATTACAGGGAGGGGACTTGGCCTTTTACCTTCCCCATGGATTTAAAAAAAAAAAACAAAAAACTTGTAATGCTTTTTAATATAATATGCAAGATATTTTTTTAAGATTTACTTTTAT
This sequence comes from Talpa occidentalis, assembly GCF_014898055.3. Classification (NCBI taxonomy): domain Eukaryota; kingdom Metazoa; phylum Chordata; class Mammalia; order Eulipotyphla; family Talpidae; genus Talpa; species Talpa occidentalis. The sequence goes on along the minus strand of NW_023601212.1, from coordinate 27,900,398 downwards.
TTACGCATACAAGAACTGGGGTGTAGGCCAGAAGTGTTGGGGGGGGGGTGAAAGGATTCACCAGAGACAAATTGGGGAGCAGAACAGGTAGATCTACTGAAATACACTGCTGAGGGGATTGAACTCATGCTGCAGTGACTAGCAATAGCTTGATAGCACTTAGACTTAAACCCTGTGCCACCAGGGAGGCCCTTTAATATAATATGCAAGATTTAAAAAAAGAAATAGTGAGCTTGTGTTTTATCTTTTAATTTTGACAACTTTAAGAAAATGGCCTCCATAGAGATCCTATGTAGGGGAGTGAGGGAGAACAAGGAGTCTTATCAAAATCAGGGTATAGGATTATTTGGAAGAGAAACACGTACCAGCATTGGATTACAGTCACTGATGGAATGGGTGGGCAAAACATTAGGGAGAAGTTGACATAGAAATAAATACGACTGGGTTAAGATTGTTGGCCAGAGAAAGGTTATTCAGCATTTGGAGCAGACACCTGTGAGAATGGCTCATTGAGCATCATCGAGCCCTTTCTCCTCTCCCTCAGCTGAGCACCTCTGTGATTGTGCAATGGCTGCTCTGTCCCCAGAGGTCATGGTATAGTATGATAAGGTCCAGAGGAAGAAGAAATGAACTCTTGTGTATCACCTTTTAAGGCTAGAGAAATCGTTCTCAAAGTCCACACACAAAAGAACCCTCAAATCTTAGTGGACAGAACTGTTTCAGATACTTCTAGCCAGACCATACACCCAGAAGGGACCAGTGGAGTGGTGTTGGCCAAGATTTTAGAGTGGATTGTTAAAAGAGGACTGTGGACCTTAGATAACAACCCAAGGTCCACTTTGGGGACTGGTTGGAAAGAGAGAGAACTCATTCAGTTTTACTTAAACTATCTCTGTGTTACAAGCTTGCTGGCGAAATTGAGACATCAGAGAACCTCTCACACAGCACATTTATTAGGGTCTTGGCACTTCATGTTGAGGGATATTACCATCCGGAACAGAATCGCTGCAGTGGTGGAGAATATGAAATATTTGACTTGAATATGGATGAGCTTTAAGGAAGATATTTAGCCTAGTGGAGAAGAAAATGTGGGATTTAGTGGTGGTGGTGAAAAACAAAAGTATTTGAATATTTTACAATTTGTCTAGACTGACGTGCCTTGACTGAAACAGTAGCATTCTCTTTACTCCCTTTAGTTATATTTCTAACATAATATAGTAAATAGAGATACTCATATATTCACCATCCAGTTTTGTTGAATTTTAACTCTTCTATACTTTAGTTTTTTTTTTTTTTAAAGAACTAAATCACAGATGCAGAAATAAAACCTGACGATTAAGGACTTCATTTGAACTTTTCCCCCATGCCATTAACTTTCCTTTGCAGAAGTAACTCTTAATCTTTTGAGTTGGGAATTTCAGCATTCCCATTCATGTTGTCATGCTGAGAGAGACCCTCTATCTCTTTGGATTCCGAAGAAACTTGCTCAGGCTCTTAGAGTTATAATAAATATTTGTTCATCGGGCAGTGTTCATTGTTTGAGCATCTGACAATGATTTAAGAAGGTAAGAATGCTGACATACTTGAGCTGAAAGTAAAGATAGCCCCATACTCAGGAAACTGCCAAACATCCTGAGCATGCTTACAGCCCCCCCTCCCCGGCCCTGCACTGACAACCCTTAGTGTTTTGTGCTTTTTTAAATTTAAAAATACACAAAAGGTACGTGCCAAATGCACAAAAGAAAAAGACTTGTAGCTCAGTGTATTTTCATAAAACAGATACTTGTATAACCGCTGCCAAGGTCAAAAACCAGAAAGTTCCCATCTCCCTCATTCCTACCTCCCAGTAACTATTTCCCTGACTTTTATGGTCATTACTTTTGCTTTTCTTTTACCATCCAGGCATTCCTAAACTCCAAATTTTTTCTGCTTTGTAGCTTTCTGGAAATGGCTCTCTCATTATGTATTCTTACCTGGCCTCTTTCACTGCACTGTTTCTGAGTCCTGTATTGTTGAATGCAGCTGTGGTTCTTTCATTTCCATTGCTGAATAGTATTCCTTGAAGAAATCACAGTTGGTTCTGCTGTTGACAAATACCTGGGATGTTAACCAGCGTGTGGTTATTGAGAAAATGCTGTTTTCTCTCTGACTTGTCCTTTCATTCTCAATGTTTTTTGAATAAGTTCTTAATTTTGATGTCTAATATCCATTAAGAAAATTACGGTATGTGCTTTTTGTGTCCTATACGACAATTTCTTTTCTTACCTTTAGGGGTTGAAGTTATTTTCTATTAGAGCTTTTTGTTTTGCCTGTCACATTTGGAGTTGCAGTTTGTCTGAAACTGATTTTTGTGTAGAAGTGAAATACTGTTTTTTTTTAATTATTATTTTTATCTTTTCCATGTGGATATCTAGCTTGTACCATATGGCTATCCAGCTTGCACGATTTACCGTCAAGGTCATCCTTTGCCTTCTGCCACTATACCACCTTCCATATTAATATCTCTGTATAGGTGAGGCTGATTTTGGACTTTCTTCATCCTTTTAGTTTCATTTCTATCCTTGTATCTAATCCATTTCTCTTAGTAGCTACTTTTTTTTTTAAGATTTATTTATTTATGCATACAAGAACTGGGGTGTAGGTCAGAGGTATGTGTGGGGGTGAGAGGATTCATCAGAGACAGTGGGGTGCAGAACAGGCAGATGTACTGAAATATGCACTGCTGAGGGGAGCAGTGAGCAAGACAGGAGAGGTCTGTGGTGCCATGTGGGTTAGCTCCCTGGCTGGGGATCGAACTCATGTTGGAAGTGTCTGGCGATAGTTTGATAACACTGTGTCTTTTTTGTGGGACCCTCGCTGGTGGCCGGAGATTGAACTGGCGCTGCAGAGGCTGCGGGCAGCCTCGCAACCCAGAGCTCAACCGCTGCGCCACCAGGGGAGATCCGATAACACTGTATCTTTAACTGCTGTGCCATCAGGGAGCCTGTAACTACTTTCTTAATTAGATTTTATATCTACTAGAGCAAACCCTTTCACCTTCGTTTTCTGCAGTAGTGTCTTGGCTATGCTGTGGCCCTGTTCTTTCCATATACATCTGCCACATTGAACCCAAAACAGCCAGCTGTTGGAATTGTGATTGGAATTGCATTGAGTGTAGTTCAATTGGAGAAAATTGACATTTTTCTAATGTGGAGTGTTCCACTGCAGAAACATGGCATATACCTTTATTCAGGTACTCTCTAAATTACCCCCAGTGTTCTACAGTTTTCTGCAGCAGTCTTGTACGTCACATCTGGTGTTAGATTTATTCACAGGTATTTGGTTTTTTTTAAATGCTATTGTAAATAGCATCATTTTGCCTTTTTTTTGATTGTAGAAATGCAGTTGATATTTTTGCATTGACCTTGTATCCCATAGTCTTGCTAATAAGCTTGTCTACAAGTCCTAATAATTTACAATTTGAATATATTCTGTGAATCATAACAATTTTATTAAAATTCTTGCCTCCTTTCTCTCTGCTTCCTCTCCTTCCCCTCCCCTTTCGGTCTATTTTTCTGCTTTGCTGCACTGGTGGCTAGGGCTTATAAAAGGTTCTAGAGGAGTGAAAATAGCTGCTATCTTCATTGAACTCCTGGTCTCAGTGGGAAACTATATTTTACCATTTATGTGATATTTGTAGGTTTTTTCAGTAGATATCATACACTATCACATTGAGCTCTTTTAGTCTAAGTTTGCCAGAGATTCCTTGTCATGAATGAATGTATTTTTTTCAAACACTTTTCTTTCCAACTATGAAGATGATCATGATTTTTCTCTTTAATTTTGATAGTGTGAAATATATTGATTTTTTAAATATGTAAGCAGCTTTGCATTTTTGAAGTGAGCAAGAAATACTTTATTTTCTGGGTTTAGTTAGCTAAAATTTTGTTCAGGATCTTTACCTCCATACTTGAGACTGGGTTTGACCTGCAATTTTTCTTTAATGTTATGCTTACTAGGCTTTAGTTTCAAAGTTGTTGGCCTCATAAGGGGAGAGAGGGGACAGGAATATTGCTTCTCTTTCTATTCTGTGTTATATTTTCTAAAAGATTGAGATGATTTGGAAAAAATTTCCCAGTGAACCCATGTGGTATTTCTTGATGGTCATGTTTGCAGTTAGGGATTTAGTTTATTTACTAGTTGTAGGATTATTCATATCTTCTTGTCTAAACTTGGTTAAATTTATTTCACCTGACTGTTTAAATTGCCATTGTTTGAAGTAAAATCTGTGGCAACGTTCCCTTTTTACATTCCGGGTTTTGATTATTTTTGTCTTTTTAAAAAAAGTCTGTCTTCCCAGGTCTTCGTAGTCTTTTTAAATAAAAAACAATTTTGGGTCTTGTTGGTTGTCTTGTGTTTTTATTTTCCATTGCATTATTTTTGCTCATTATTATTTTATCCTTCCTGCTTTCCATGGGTTTAATTTGTTCTTTTTCTAAAATTTGAGATGACTGCTTTATCCAGTATTTAGATAAGATATCCTTTCTCTTCTAATGTATTCAATAAAGCTGTAAGTTTTCCTCTGAATAGGACTCTAGCTGCAGTTTACAGGTTTTTTTCAGTTTTCTACTTAATTAACTTCTGGAAAATTTGAGGTGCAGTTAGCATATATCATTGTGTTAAGTTTGTGTTGAGTTGATATTTATATAGTACAATATGATTATCACAGTAGCATTAGCTAATACCTCTGTCTTGTCACATAATTATTTTTGTGTGTGCCTGGTAAGATTGAGATTTGTTCTATCTCTTTTGAAGTTTTTAATACAGTATTGTGACTGTTGTGAATTACTATGCTGTGCATTAGCTCTCCAGAACTTATTTAATGGTTGCAAGTTTGTATCTGTTACAGGGCAGGAAGAGGGACGCCCTAGAACCCCCAAACCTGCCTCCTCTAAATAGGTTCTGCCATCCCCGCATCAAGACAAAACACGTAAGACCTTCAATGGGAAGGAACTTAATACAATTAGTAATGTATAACAGAGAATATAGTTTATAAATCAAGCTCCCAAAGTTACCCATCCCCTCATGGATAAAAGTCCACCTAGCGGGATTGGCCCAGAACAAGGCCCCCAAAGCCTGCCTCAAATCTAAAGCACCTTTCAATGGGGTCCCACAGAAAAGGATCAGAAACAACCAGACAAGTCTGGGAGGGAAAGAGCGAAATCAAAATCAAGATAAAAGCTGCCATTGTTAACCTCCCCACGGGTCTATCACCCACATCTGTGTCACCCAGCCAGGACCAAGAAGCAAGTGCAGTTTCTTCACATGTCTCTCTGCACCAAGTGCCTCCTTCAGGTCTTCTTGCTCGGCATCCTGCTTCCTTCTTCAGTCTTCAGCTTCTCCTCTCTGCTCAGCTCCACCCTCCCTTGGGTGAGGCAGGGAACCTGAAACTTCCCTTTTCCTGGGCACCACCCTGTTACGTATCCTTAAATAGCATGTAAGTTTTGATGTCCAATATTTTCATTATCATTCACTAAAAAAATTGCTCTCTGCTGTAATTTTTTTCTCCTCCTATAGGCTATTTAGAAGTACATTGTTTAATATCTAAATATGTGTAGATTTTCAGATCATCTTGTTATTTCTAGCTTCACTGCATTGTGGTTAGACTTAATAGCCCTTTTTTTTTTTTTTTAAGATTTATTTATTTATTTATACAAGCACTGGGTATAGTCAGAAGCACGGGAGGGTGAGAGAATTCACCAGAGCCAGAGCGGGGAGCAGAGCAGGCAGAAGGACTGAAGTACACTGTTGAGGGGAGCAGCAGGCAGCAGGAGAGGTCTGCGCGCCATGTGGTACCCTCCTCCAGTGGCCGGGGAACAGCCAGGGATAGAACTGGTGCTGCAGAGGCCGCGGGCAGCTTCGCAACCCAGTGCTCAACTGCTGCGCCACTGGGGAGGCCCTGTCTTTGTAGTTTTGACAGATTTTCCTGTGCTTATTTTGAGGCTATTTTACTAGGTGCATAGAACTTTAGAATTCTTATCTCTTTCTGAAGTAATTGAACCTATCATGGTTATAGTTTCATTCTTTATCTCTAGTGAAGCTTTTTCCTTAACAATACTTTGATATTTTCATCTTTTATGCTTAGATGTGTTTGGATGTGTTTATGATTGGTTTTTCTTTTGTTAACTAGTAGCCATAGTAGTCTTTTAGCTAGTATTTAGTCCATTTACATTTAATGCACATGTAATGTAATGTTAATGTAGTTGGGTTTTTATTTACTTTCTTATTTAGTATTTTTTATTTTTCTGCCAGTTTTATGTTTCTTTTCACCTTACTTAAGTACATCAGAATATTTTATTTCTCTTGGAACATATTTATATAGTCTTTTATTATACTTTAGTGATTAGAAATTTCAATATCTTTCACTTATCAATGTCTTATATTGCTACCTTTACCCTCTTCCTGAACAATAGGACACTTTAATTTCATTTAACCCCCTCTCTACAGCTTTACCATGTATTATATAGTCAAGTGAATTCAAATTAGTGGTTATCAACTCTGGAGTGTTATCACCTTGGGAACTTCTGCAAACCATCAGATACCTGGTTTCCAATTCAGACAGATTACCTCATAGTCTCTTGAGGGATGGGATGCGGGCATTAGTATTTCTTAAAAACTCCTGAGGTAGTTCAAATTTGCAGTGATACCAATAGCCTCTAATTTAGATTTACTGATTTGCATATTCACTTGTTATTTATGCCTCTTGTACCTTTGCCCTCTTGTATCTTTCTGGGATAATTTTTGTTTTCCAAAACACACTTTTGAATTTTCTTATGTATAGGGTGGCTTGTGATAGTCTTTCACCAAATATCTGTTTCATTATCTTTGTTATTAGATAGTTTCATTAGGAATAGAATTTCTTTCATCATTTTAAAGATCTAACACTATTCCTGATATTTAATATTATCAATATCCTGGTGTTGAATATTGTCAATTATTTATTGGAATTTGCTGTAATTGTTGCTCCTTTGAAGGCAATGTGTCCTTTAGATCTCTGCCTACATATTTTAAACCTTTACTCTTTGAATATGGTTTTCAGCAGTTTTACTATTTCATAACTAGAACTGGATTTAAAATAAGTGTCTTCTGCTTTAAAGTACCTTGAATCTGTTTGATATCTTTTATCAATTTTCAAAAATTTTTAGCTGTTGTGTCTGTAGGTATTTTAATAATTAAGTGAACTCCAGAAATATCTCAGGCATTGTCACTATATCCTCTGTGTCTCTTTATGCCTTATTTGATAGTTTTCTTCTGATGTTTCTGCTTAACTAATAATTTCTTCATTTGTATTGAATCGCTCTGAGGCTTACCTATTGAGTTCTTAGTTTCAGTGTTGTAGTTCTTAGTTTTATTTTATTTATTTATTTTTTTTTATAGAGGCATGCTGTATTTATTTATTTTATTTGTTTGTTTGTTTTTGTTTATACAAGCAGTGGGTACAGTCAGAAGCACAGGAGGGTGAGAGAATTCACCAGAGCCAGGGCGGGGAGCAGAGCAGGCAGAAGGACCGAAGCACACTGCTGAGGGGAGCAGCGGGCGGCAGGAGAGGTCTGCGCGCCATGTGGGACCCTCCTTCGGTGGCCGGGAGCAGCATCGAACCGGGGCTGCAGAGGCTGCGGGCAGCTTCTCAACCCAGCGCTCAACCGCTGCGCCACCGGGGAGGCCCCTGTAGTTCTTAGTTTTATAATTTTAAATGGTTTTTAAAATAGTTTCTAGATTGTAGCTGAAATTCTCATGTTTATTTTTTTGTATCTTTGAACATGATAAGTATACCTGGAATTTGGGAGGGATAATTCCAGTAACTTAAGTCCCTGTGCATGTGTTCCTGTTGTCTGTTTTTGCTGGTTTTCGTTCATGTTATTTTGTTTCATTTGTCAAGTTATTTTTTATTATGTGCCAGGCATTTTATTTACACCAATGTTTATGGATTAATTTGAGGCCTAGCATAATGTTATCCTCAAGGGAGCTTTTCATTTGCTTTTCCCTGAAGCTCAGAGACACAAGGATCTCTCTCATTTCATGGATTAAGATAATTGGATGCTGAATTGCCAACTTGGTGAAATTCTGTCAAGTTCTGGATTACTCTTCTGGGTTCAGCCTGCTTCAAGGTATCGACTGTAACCCTTTAAGTTCTCCAGGTATACATTCTTTCCCTTCTCCCTATAACCCCTGGATTCTTGTGCCTTCATGCTGTCAAAGGTACAACAGCTACTCTCCAGAATCTTCTAGTGTCCCCAGTGAAAAAAAAGTCCTACAATCCTTTCTCCTCCCTTGAATGGTGACCTAGTAAATCTTCTCTTTTTATATCCCTTAGCGGGTCTCCCTGGTGGCTTAGGGGTTAAGTCTTAGCACTATCACTGCTATGGCCTGAGTTCAATCCTAGCCCAGGGAACTAACCACATATGGTGCAGTAGACCTTTCCTGTCTCGCCTGCTGCTCCCCTTAGTGCATTTCAGTAAATCTACCTGTTCTGCTCCCCATTCTAGTGAATCCTCTCACCCCCTGCACCTCTGACCTTCACCCCAGATCTACGCAAAAAAAAAAAAAAAAAAAAAAGAAAAAAAAAAGTTACATCCCTGAAGCTTTAAAAAGTAAATACTTTGGAAATATTTTATATTTCTTTTCTGGTTGTCTTCATTAGCAAGGTTGATCTGTATTACCTAGTTGGCAGTAACTAATAGTTAATTTCCACAAAGGTAGATATTTACTAAATTAAATATTAACTCAAATATTGAAAACTTTGTAACATTGCTTTAAATTGAATCATCCTCCATGGTTTTGGGGCTCTAACCCCAAATGTCCAATATCCAATCCTCTAAGTTGTTTTCTGTGTCCTAAATTTAGAGTATTTAATGTGATAAGCAAACATCAATGCACAAGAATGCTGTTTACCAAGCATTGGGTGGGTATTTGCAGCAGTTTTGAAACTAATCTGAATATTTGGTTGCATTTTGCCCTTAAAAGAATGGGTGAAAAAAAGAGAAAAGTATTTCTCTTATTGATAAGAAGCAAATTGTTCGATGGGGTTTGTGCCTATTTGGTGCTTTCCTGTTCAAGAGTCTTTGAACTTCAGTGAGCACTCAGTGGATGCAGTTATGTTGAAAAATTAAGAAGTGTTTATAAAATGCTAGAATTAAGTTTTGGAGATCTTTTTCTTAGAACACCTAGAGTAAATGAAATTTATGTAAATTGTTAGCTTTCTAGCAGCAGGACCCCCAAATAATATGCATGTTTTTGAACTTGCCCATGTTTTTAGGAATATATCATAGTATTTGAAAAACAAGAGTCTTTCTGGTCTATAATTTATTACCATTGTAATTGGATATTTGCATTTCTAATTTTTCTCTAATGTAAACAATGTGCCATGGATCTCTATTCTTTTAACTGTGTCTCAGATTAATATTTAAAAGAATCTTTGACTATAACTTGCTTAAAAGTTGATTTTCCTTGGTAATTGGGTCATCATTATTGGCCCACATTGGTGAAATTACCTGTGCGGGGTACTGTGAAAGAACAAATACCACCACAGCCGAAAGCATCCTATAGTTCTTGGGATGATATGTGAAGAAAGTCTTTTGAATTGTTGGAAAAATGATAGTCAGAACTTCTCTAGACTTTATATTATTTTAATCTAGTGTATCTTTTTAAAGCCTATTTATAGAGTTTCCATTTAGCTATTTTACATTTTTACCAGTCACGACATATGAAAGTTGCCCATAATTGTATAACTCAAATGCCATAAATTTTTTTTGGGGGGGGGTGGTGGTGGTGGTGGTGGTGGTAAAATATATATATATCATAAAATTGGCTGTTTTATCCATTTTTTTGTGTACAGTTCAGTGATAGTGTCATGCAACCATCAGCACTGTCCATCTCTAGAACTTCTCATCTCAAACAGAAACTATTAAATAGTAACTCCCTACTCTTTTCCCAGCTCCTAGAAACCTCTATGAATTTACCAGTGTTGGTGGCCTCATATAAGTGAAATGATACAATATTTATCCTTTTGTATCTGGTTTATTTCACTTAGCATAATGTCTGCAAAGTTCATGTTGTAGTTTGTGTAAGAATTTTCTTACTTTACAATAGCCCATTGTTTGTATAGTCTAGATTCTGGTTAGCAGACACTTATCTGTTCAACCCTACACTTGCATTGTTTCTACTTTTTGACTCTTGTGATTAATGTTGCTATGAATATTGGTGTAGAGGTAATCTCTTTGTGTTCTTGCTTTCCATTCTTTTCCACACAGGTGGAATTGCTGGAATGTGGCAGTTCTAGGTTACTTTCTTGAGGAACTCCCATATTGTTCTCAGTGATACACCATATTACATTCCCACTTGAAAAGAATAAGGATTCTGATTTCTCCATAACATGCTAGCACTTCCTTTCTGTTTTTTGATGATAACCATCCTACTGAGTGTGCAGTGGTATTTCTGTAGTGACCTGCAATGTTGAACATTGTGGCATGTTGAATATTCTTTTCAAAATGTCACTCCTTTTTGAAACTGAATAATGTTCTATTGTGTGTATATGTACACCCCATTTTGTTAACCCATTCATCTGTTAATGGATATTTGAGATGTTTCCACCTTTTTACTTTTGTGAATAATGCTGCTATGTACTTGTATCTGATTTGCTTTCAGTTCTTTTGGGTATGTATTGAAAAGTGGAATTGCTGCATCATAAGGTAATTTTACATTTACCTTTTTTTTAAAGATTTATTTTTATTTATGTATACATAAACCAGGGTGTAGACCAGAGGTTGTGGGGGTGAGAGGATTCACTAGAGACAGAATGGGGAGCAGAACAGGCAGATTTACTGAAATGCACTGCTTAAGGGGACCAGCTGGTAAGACAGGAGCGGTCTACGCCTTGTGGGTTAGCTCGTAGGCTGGGAATGGAACCCATGCCTCAGTGGCTGGTGACAGCTTGATAGCTTTGAGTCTTCCACTCCTGTATCACCAGTGAGGTGCCATTTAACTTTTTGAGAACTGCCGAACTCTTTATCACAGCGGTCACACTATTTCACATTCTCACCATCAGGGCATAAAGGTAACAATTTCTCCACATCCTTACTAACACTTGTTTCCATTTTTTTAGTAATAATTATCCTAATGGGTGTGAAATGGCATCACAAGTGGTTTTAATTTGCATTTCCCAATGACTAGTGATATTGAGCATCATGTTGATCATTCGTATATCTGCTTTGAAGTAATGTCTATGCGGTTCTTTTACCCTTTTTTTGAATGGCTTTTTTGTTATTGATAGGCTTTTGTTTTGTTGTTGATATTTCAGTCCCTTATCAGATAAGTGATTAGCAAATATTTTCTCCTGTGGGTTGTCTTCATTTTTTTTTTTTTTTAAGATTTTATTCATTTATGCATGCAAGAGCTGGGGTGCAGGCCAGAGGTGCTTTGGGGGTGGGGTGAGACAATTCACTAGAGTCAGAGTGGGGCGCAGAACAGGCAAATCTACTGACATACACTGCTGAGAGGAGCAGCGGGCATTTTTAATTTGGATGGAGTCCAACTTAGCTATTTTTGCTTTTGTTGACTGTTCTTTTTGCTATGATAGCTAAATCATTGCCAAATCAAATGTAATGAATTTTCCCTTATGTTTTCTTCTAAGAGTTTTATCTTTGTTACTCTTATATTTAGATCTTTGATCTATTTTGAGTTAATTTTTTTATATGATTTAAAGTCAGTGTCATTCTTTTGCAGGTAACCTGTCCAGTTTTCCCAGCAATATTTATTGAAAGACTGTCCTTTCCCAGTTGAATTGTCTTGACATTCTTGTCAAGAAGCATTTGGCCATATATACAAAAGTTTGTTTCTAATTTCTGTATATATCTTTTTCCAGCACCATCAATTGTATTACTGTAGCTTTGTGTTGAGCTTTGAAATCAGAAAGTATGAGTCTTTCAACATTGTACTTTTTTAAGATTGTGAGATTCCATATGAAATTTGGTTTTTTTTTAATTTCTGCAAAATATTTTTGCAATTTTAAGGGGGGGAAATTGCATTGAATTAGATTGCCATGAGTGGTATTGTTGTCCTAACAATGGTAATTCTTCCAATCTTAAAATGCCATAGATCATTAAATTCTTCCAATCAAATTTCTCATAATTGACACAGTGCAATTAATTTCAGTTTATATTACGACTTTTGGACATTATGTTTTGGTTGGCTCTCATCATATTGGTCTTCACTGTATTTTCATTTCCAGCTAAATATCACCATTTCCAAATTTTCATTTTAAAATTCTTTTTCAACTTTTCAAGAAACTGGAAGATCAGAAAGCAGTGCTAAAGTAGAAGCAAGCCCCCTTTAGTTAGCAAGGAATTTGGTCTCCCTGACTGTGGGGGTTGTTGCCATTTTTGGCTCATACCCCCATCTGCTCCTGTTACCTCAGTTATCTGTAGGCAGAGTTTTCAGGCTCTGTTGAAACGAGGAGAAAGAGAAAGTTGGCTTGAAAATATTGCAAGAGGAATTATCTCTTGCAATAAATATTTATCACTCAAGGCACATTTCAAATGAACTGAAAGCCACATTTCATAACAGAGTCTTTGATTGGCTGGTTGGATTCTGCCCTAACCCCATTCTCTTTTGAAGAGAATTTCAGCTTAATGCTTTATGAATCTCTCTCTGTGTGTGTGTGTGTGTTTTCCCTCCTTATAGCATCTTTCTCAGCAACTCTTCAGAAAAATGATTACTTCAGGCTTGATTTGCTTCCTCAGGATCCACATTAATAAAATATCCTGCTGGGCTATCCTTTTGAAAGATTAATCTTGTGAATTGGTACAAATCATTGAGACTAAATGTTGGTTCTTGTCTTTGAACAATGGAAATAGTAATCAGGACAGATGAAAATTGGATTAAAATGTTTTAAGTATTGATTTTTAAAAGATTAAGTACAAAACATGCACTCAAACCTCATATGCTCCCAGTCAAGCTGAGCTGTTACACATGGTTTTATGTGTACGTTATGTGGTGACTGGCGAAACTAAACTTGTTATAGATGTAGTGCCAGCCTGTAGTAGATGAGTGGTTGCCTTATTAAGCTGTCAAAAATAAGACAGACTAGAACTAACTGTGAATTGAGTTTCAAGTAATTGTTGCTTCAGTAAAAATTAAGATAATAGTTAGTATAGGTTCACCACTTTTAGCATTCTCTCTACTTGGTAATTTGCAAAGATTAATTTCTTTTGGCTGTCATATCAGTGCATCATCAATATTTGGAATATTTTGGATTTTTATGGGAGAAAATATTTGGCAGAAAGAGACAAGTTATCAGAAATACAAAGAATGTCCCATACAAATTTAAGTTGATATAATCCTATACCAGCATAGGTAGATTCATTGTTGGTTAAGTAAAATATTCTCATGTTACATATTACTGAGGCTAAGTTGATCTTAACATGCATTTGGAAATGTTTGAAACCAGTCTTTTCATAGGGCCAAAGAAGTCACTTTAACCTAATGTGAACTCTTGTTTTCATTCTGGCGTTAAGTATTAGAAATGAGTCACCTCATGGTTGTTCCCAAGAGGTACAAGAAGGTAATAGAGAATCGTCCTAACACCAGTCAACCTGGATTGCCTCATTTGGCTTGGATACTAAATTACCCAATGTTATTATACCTAAACAGCTACTGACCTGCCAGTCTCTGAAGGGTTCAAGGTGAACAGTTTTGATGACTTTGTAAGACTGTTTAGAAGAAAAATGAGGGACTTTTGTAGACAAAATATGTATGCTACACAGTTTATCATATCTGCTGAAAATTACCTCAGTGTTTATGCTTAAATAGTGACTTTTGGGTCTCCCTTGGTGGTGCAGGTGGTTGAGCGCAGCGCTGTGAGGCTGTTTGCAGCTTCTGCAGCACAGGTTCGATCCTGGCCAGCTGGCGAGAATCCCACATGCTGTGGCATACCTTTCCTGTCTCACCTGCTGCTCCCCTCAGTAGTGTATTTCGTCATTCTGCCTGTTCTGTTCCCCGCTATGTCTCTGGTGAATCCTCTCACCCTCCTGCACGTCTGACCTGTATCTCGGTTCTTGTATGTATGAATAAGTAAATCTTTAAAAAAAAAAAAAGTGACTTTTTTGGAGGTGAAGAGCTGACTGTGTATGTTGGCAGAAATAATTCTTTCCTTGAAATGTTTGGATTGACATATTTAGAGATTGATCTAAATATTAAGGATATAAACACTTAGTTTTTTATAACCTGATTTGATTGTTGGAGTTCTCAAACTACATTTGGTTCACATTGGTGAATTTTTAAGAATGATAAAATTACTGTAGGTATGTACAGAAAATATGTATATATAGAAAATATTTTAATATGTCATTAAAATCTACAACTGTGTAGATATGTGTGTGTGTAGTTGTGGGTTATAAGGCTATATTAAAGTAAAGAAATACTCTCTGGGACTTTTTAACTGTTACTATAATTTTTTGGACTATATGAAATCAATTTAATAAGATGTCATTTTTTCATCCAAAATGTAATAGTTTGCAATTTATTGATGTTTGCCATCTCTCCTCTGCCTTTTATTGATTTGCTTATGGAATGTCTGGATTCAAATTGAAATAACTTGTTATTACACAAAGTAATTGCATAAACTTGATCTGGGCAATGTCTGTATAAGTCATCAAAGGGAGGCAGTTTTAGCACAAGAATAGGATGGATGGTTTGATTGCTGCAGGAAAGAAAAAAGTGAGCAGATGGAGTTTTAAGAATACTAGTGTTCAGGGACTCCCTGGTGGCACAGTGGGTTAAGCGCCGCACGGTGAAGCTGTTCTCAGCCTCTGCAGCACGAGTTCGATTTCCGACCTCTCTTGCCTCGCCTGCTGCTCCCCTCAGCAGTGTTTTTAGTTTGCCTGCCTGTTCTGCTCCCCACTCTGTCTCTGGTGAATTCTCTCACCTTCCTGCGCCTCTGACCTGTACCCCAGTTCTTATATAAATAAATAAATCTTTTAAAAAGGGGGGAAAAAGTGTTCAGGGAAAGGGTATAAACATTGGTATGGAGATATTGCAGTTTTCGAGAAAAATTGTCTGAAATTGGGAATAAGAAATCAATGAAGATGCATCTTTGGAAAAATGCCTGACTCTCCTTGACATGATTAAGGCATTCATTTCACAGTGAATTGGCAGTGAGAATCATCCAGGTGTATTAACTTGAAGGAAATAATAAGTTTCTTAGAGCAACAAGGAGAAGGAAAAGGTGTCCTCCATCTTGTCTTTGTACTTCACTAGGTTTAAATATTTAAGAAGCTTCAGCCACTCTAGCCTATGAAGGAAACACTCCAGATAACTTATGTGTCTGTTCTTTTTTTCTCTGTTTTCATATTTGTTTAGGAATGGACTCCCAAGTTGTTATATCTGTAGAAAATAGGGGTATCATCACTGTACCTTTTGTTGTGGCCTGTGTGCTGTCACGTAGGAACCAGTCGGGCAGTGAGTTGGGGATCTCTGTATGACAGCGTTTGAGAATCTGTCCTTTTTTTAAATTTGTTTATATGATGTCTTCCCTACTAGGGCAAACCTCAGCTTGGGTGAGGACTTGTGACTCATTCGTTACGTTGTCTCTGCAACCTCTTATTTTAGGGCCTTATTGAGTGCTTACTGATACAAAGCAAAAATAGTGGAATCAGCAGTTCTGTGTGACAAGAATATCATATCATATATGCTCTATCTTTTCTGGTTATTTTTATTGTCTTTGGAAGACCTTTGGATTTTGTTCTGTGATTGTCAGAAGTCTGGGAGAGGGTTTTTTCATTTGCCATCTCAGTCAGAGTTCCTTCAATATCTGTGGACCTAAAAAGTTGGGCATGAATGTCTCTATCTTCCCCCTCCAACAAATGAATAAAACGAGAACTTTGGTTCTTGGTACTTACCCCACTTTAATAGCCCATGATGAATCCCTTTAAGAAGAAATATATCAGTGCTTTTTCCCCTGCCCACGTCCTATTCCTTATTTTACTTGTAACCTCTTGTATTAGCTTGGCCTCTTCAGAAAAGCTTTATAGTTCTTACCTATTTTACTCTTGGCAACTTAAGGATTTCACAGGGAAACACCTGAGTACCCCATTCTTCCCATCACTAGAAACTCTTGCTACCCGTTATAATGGGAGAAAGGAAATGTATTTAAATGAAATTTACTGGTGAATAAATAAAAATTATTCAAGTCCTTAGTACAGTGTTAAGTAAATACTCAATACAACACTAATAAAAGTAAATGCAAACCACATACATAATTCAAGTTGTTCTAGTTGACTTTAAAAAAAAAACCAAGCAGGTCACATTAGTTTGAACACTATTTTTATGTAATCAGTATATCTGAGATATCACTTTAACATGTATAACCAGGTCATCATGTAATAAACCATCATGTAATAAAAATAAGAGATTTTTACATTTTTATTAAAGTATAATTGACATACGTTTACAAATTTATCTACTAAGTCTTTGAAGTTCTGCAGGTATTTTACATTTACGCATTTCAACTTGTATGCTAATGTTCAGTTGATCTTTAGAGTTCATAAAGCTTACAGCTAGAAAAGCAGACTTAAATTCTCAAATTGTTTCAAACAATAGTATTTCAATAACTGAAGAGTTGAAGTGCTGTTTTATTAGCATCTACATTGACAAAATTGCTTCATGTTCTTTAGAATCAATTTCATCTTGAAGCAAAAGCATATTCAAAACTCATTAAGTAAGCCCATTCTTACTATCAACTCAGTATTAACATTAAAGTCAAAGGAACATTGCATAAATTGAAAAGCAAGCCTAAATTTATCAATATTAACAAAGCATTTTTTAAATTTTCTTGAGGATTTTAGAGCCAATTTATAGGTTTGTGCTTTTAATTAAAAATTTTGACATGTTAGAAAATGTGTAAATTATTCATTTGTATCATTACAAGCTTCAAAACATAAAAAAATTACTATCTGGATAGCCAATTTAGAGGCAAACCCTACATTCCTTGAAATTTTGCATTTTGCTGTTCACATGATTTTAGTAGTTGGCCAGGGCTACCATCAAAAAGCAGTGCAGATGGGGAGGCTGCAACATCAGAAATTTATTTCCTTACATTTCAAGAGCCTGGAAATTCCAAGATTGAGGTGCTAGTAGGTTGGTTTCTGGCAAGTTCTTGGAGATGGCCTCCTCCTTGTCCATCACGTGGTCTCCCTGTGTGTGCTCACTGTGGAGAGATTCATCTCTTGTTCTCCCTCCCCTTAAAAGGATACCAGTCCTGTTGACTTAGGGCCCCACCCTTGTGACCTCATTTATTTAACCTGGATCACTTTCTGAAGGCCCTGTCTTCAAGTACAGTTGCACTGGGGGGGTGGGGTGCTTCACTTGGGTGCTTCAACATAGGCATTGGGAGTCATGGTGATATTGATAATGTGGTCCCCAGCAGTCATGAAACACATCATTCATTATTTTTGGAAGACCTGAACCTTAAATTGTATGAAATAGCTATCTAAAGTCCACTTTAAGTTTGTTTTGCTTAGTGTTAGTGATTGTCCAAGTTGAAAACAGTCCCTAGGCACAGACACATCTGAGATTAAGGATGTACTTTGTTGTACTTATGAGTCACCATATTCATTTCAATTTTACCATTAATTATGGAAACATTTTGTTGAATTTTAACTAGTTAACTGCCTGCTCATTGTTTATCTGTTGTCCTGATAGTTCAGGCAAAAATGTTGCGCTTTTTTATTTTTAACAAGTGGGTACTAAGTTTAACAAATGTAGTAAAATTCTCTATATTAGGCCCTCCCTGGTGGCACAGGGGTTAAAGTCACAGCACTATCAAGCTGTCACAACTGCATCATGAGTTCGATCCCCAGCCAGGGAGCTAACCCACATGCCATAGCAGACCTCCCCTGTCTCACCTGCTGCTCCCCTCAGCAGTATATTACAGAAGATCCACCTGTTCTGCTCCCCACTCTGTCTCTGGTGAATCCTCTCACCCCCTGCACCTCTGGCCTGTACCCCAGTTCTTGTATGCATAAGTAAATAAAAAAATCTTTGAAAAAATTCTTTGTTAGAGGGTTTTAAATCATTTTATAAAATTGCTTTAAATTCAGGTGTACTGTAGGTCTATAGGTGACATATTTACTATTTTGACCATAAAATAGCAAGAGAATTTCTTCCAAATACTGATTTTCAAAATACCCTCTCCATGGCCATGATTTTCTTTTTAAAAAGCAGTTCTTTATCTCTAGTTTTAAATGTCAGTTTTACTTTGGACAAGAAAAGACTACAATAATTCTTCAAAAATGCCTCCTAAGTGTCTGATACTGGCATAGATTTGCCACCTAAAAAAGTTCAGAACTTTTTTTTTTAGTAGATTTTATTACCTTATTTTTCAGTGCGATGACTCATAAGTACTTCACCATGAGAAAACTTATGTGTGCTGTAATAGTTACTAAGGTTAGGCCTCCTCTCATTGTAAAGCATTGTAGATTTTACCTTCTTGAGGAGTTGTCATAAAATTAACCACATCACAGTAAGATTCTTCATCATATAAGCAGCACTTGTTTGCCAGTATGAGTGACCTGGCTGGCAAGTGAGGACTGTGTCGTAGCCACTCAAGCTGTAGTGTTTGGAGTCACCTAGCATACTCCCCCTTTGGAGATGACTAATCTGTGCTCAGATTATTTCCCCACTTCTTGTTTGTCACCTGAGTTCATTGTGGTTTGTGTCTTGTCACTTCCACCACATTGAGGAGACTAGTGGTTTCATAGCCCCTGAAATCCAGTACCATACTTTAATTTCTGTGTGTGTGGTTTCTTTGCCTGCCTTCCTGGTTCACCATGTCAGGCATGAGCTTTCCTTCTGTTGGTATTACAGTCCTGTCCTGCTTCTCCCCCTGCACAGTCGCCCGGGATGATTCCACCTGTTCTCTGGGCTTAGAGTATTTCAGCCTGTTAAACTGAGTTTACAAATTCCTAATTTCAGGCCAGATTATTCTCTGGAGTTCCTGGTCTGTGTTTTTGGGCTGGGAAATGTCCACGGGTTGCCACGTTCCTTTTGAGGACTTCAAGCACAGTATATAATGTCTACACCTGGAGTCTGTCCATTTCCAATCCCCAGTCCCCTCCCTCCCAGGCCTGCTCAGCTTCTTCGGTTATGGCCCCTTTGTTCCTCTAGTAGTTAGAATTTGAAAGTAGGAATCATTTTTGACTCTTATTTCATGTCCCTGACCAGGTCCTCTTAGTGTTTCTCCAGTCTGTTCCTTTCCTGCTGACGGGGCTGCAGCCTTTGTTCATCACCTTTCCCCTGGATGAATTTGCTGACTTCCTGATGGCTTGCCTCCTCCAGCTGATCTTTCCAGATCACATCCTCCACCTGAAACATGCCTAGCAATGTCAGGGAGCCAAAGCAGTTTCCTCGAACACATTGTCTTGCTCACTACCATAGCTGTTCTTCTGTCCACTCTCTGCTGTCTCCACTGCTCACCTCTCATTCATAATGTAGGCTTTGCCCTGGAGTCTCTGTCTGGTTCTCTTTCTGAGGCTGTGTACTCCCCACATACATATCTTGAGTCTTACTCTAGTACACTCAGTGTATTCGTTTGTTTGGGCTGCTGTTACAAGTACCACAAATCAAGTGACTTAAACAACAGAAATTATTTTCTGGAGGCAAAAATTCCAGATCCTTCCTCTGACATTGCTCAAGAAAGATCTGTTCCAGGTATCCCTTTTAGCTTCTGTTTGCAGCATAACTTCAGTTGTCACTGGGCATTCGTGTGTGTGTGTGTGTGTGTGTGTGTGTGTGTGTGTGAGAGAGAGAGAGAGAGAGAGAGAGAGAGACTTTTTTACGAGAGCTCTCATATTGGTTTGGGCTCACTCTGTTCCAGAATGGCCTCATCTCAATTAATTACATCTGTAGTGATCTTTATTTCCAGTTAAGGTCATATTTGGAGGTAGTAGGGATTAGGACATCACCATA
>NW_023601212.1:27859982-27880300 GCF_014898055.3 Talpa occidentalis | reverse complement strand
GCCACACCACACTGTTGAGAAGTTTGAAGTCTGTTTTAGATACTAAAGCTCCCAGGGTTAGAAGATCTTAAAGAGATGGTTTATAGACAAAAGGTGAGATAAATAATGGTTGGACAACAGAAGATGTGAGGAAGGAAGAAATGAGATAGTTTTTCTTAAGGAAGGGGACAAGGAAATCTGCATGCACCAATGACAGAGTGAGGGGAACATATTGTACAGCACACAATGCAGATCAGAAAGGAGTTCATAAGGAAGCTTTGCGATTTCTTTTTGTGTATTAACACTTGATATAATTGAACTTTGGGAATGATATATCCCTGGACTGGTTTTCAGGCAAAAGGCAGACTGAAAGACTTCTGAAGCTTCCTTTAGTCCTGAAGATGATTTATAACTTAAAACTTTTTATGCTTTCATTTATATCATCTAAGTGTGAGAGCAACAGAATAGAATGAGTGGACAATGTGCTTGTCCAAGACTTATGCTTCTGTCCCAGGCATTTCATGGACCTGCTCCCTGACTTAGGGACAGCCAATCTACACACATTTAATGTTTTACATTTATTAATCTGTAAAATTAGAGGGTTAAATCAATACAGCCAATAGGGAAAATTTTACAATTAGGAAATGGAAGAGCTGAGACCTCCTTTCTCTATATTTTAGTTTTCTAAGTTTGAAATTCCAAATTATATTTGGCTATTATATTTGGCAATGTTTTACTAGAATACACTGTTAGTGAGAGATTAGCAAAAATTGTTAAAAACGATGATGCTTTATTATATAGGCACTCAAAACTACTAAATTTCTTATGCTGTCATTTACATGATATCTAAGAAAATAATCTATCTTCTCAAGTGAGAAAAAAATGTACTTTTGATCATATATTTCCTAGCTTCTTTTGCAGAAACTAGTAACATACTTCTGTGACATCAGTCAGGAAAAAACTAAACAACCTGACTTACACTATTAATTTGAAAGAGAAATTTTGCAGAAGCTTGCACATTTCACATTTCTATCAATCTCCCAATTTATCCAATATAAATCACTGTACAAATATTAGTTTTTAATCTGAGTGGAATAGTTGCCAACAGTTGCTCACATTTAAAGTATTTAGTTAACAAAACTTTTAAAAAACATAGTTTCTTCATGGAAATCCACCTGCAAAGTAGTAGTAATAGTAATAATGAACAACTCTACTCTTAAACAGAAATCAATAAATTATTAAGGACTTACTGAGCACAGTGACAGCATCTTTCTTAAGACTCACTACATTTGACAAAATATTAATAGAAGAAATTGCATAATGAACTTTCTATCTTCAATTTAGAAAACACTAAAAATTATAAAAGATAATAGCAAATACCTTTGGTGGAGTCTCAGATCCTGGATACTCCCTCTGATCTAGTTTCTTCCAGCGATCCATAAGCTTGGTTACCATAGGTGTATTAAAGTCTACCAACTGGAATCCTGTCACATTGGCCCCACCATGTATAAATCTCTCAAGAGAAATGTCCTTGAATCCCTATAAAAATCAATATGATGGTTTGTTAAGTTCAAGTCATAATGCATTTGAGCTCTTCAAAGGTAACTCAAATTAATGACCAATATGTATATCCAACTAGATTACTAATAAAGTCATGGCTAGAATTAGGTGGTGGAAAATCTAGTTATGTCAATTTAGCTGTGAGATTCTGTCATTCAAAATGTAAAAATTGAGAAAAGGATATGAATTTTTCAGTTCCGTTCAACTCAATTTAACAACTATTTCTTGAATGCCTCTTTCCATCTCTACTTCCCTCCTTTCCTACCTTGTTCTCTCTTCCTATCTTGTTCTCCCTTCCTCATTTTCCTTACTTCCCTTTTCTTCCTTCCATCTTCTTTCTTTTATAACTACCCTGTTTTTTCCCACTAAGCATTTAAAATACTCTACAAAAGTACGTACTCAATACAAACTATAAAACAATTACAAAAGGAGAGTAAAAAGCATATTGACAAAGTAAATTAATAAAACCACACTCATAAGTTATATCATTTATATTTACTTTGCTTTTTGTTTTCTTTCAGTACTTAGATAAAGTTTCTTTTGTAAATGTGGATATATTTCAACTGTGTTGTGGAACTAAGGCAAAGTGTTTTGTCTATTTTTTGGTGGAAGTAAAATATGCAGCTATGATCCTGTAGCTAATAGTAGGAATCAGTGGAGGATTTAGGAAGTAGAGAAAGACTTGGGAGTTACTAATTCTCCTGAATGTGTCTTAGCCCATGATTTTGGAAATTTCTGCCTTTTTTTTTTTTCACTTTTTTAAAAATAACAATGGAGGTTGTCTTACCAGCCAATACATGCATACTACTGTTTGGTTATCTAAGAAGAAATAGGTCAGTCTATTGGCAACTAAGCAAATTGCTATGGAAAGACCTAGATTGTGGTGTACTCATAGCTAATAGTGAATGCTGGGTTTATTTTGCCAGGCACTGTGCTAAGTACATTACACAAATTACCTATCTAATTTAGTAACTCACAACATAGTTATGAAATAGACCTTACTCTTAGCTTTATTTTACAAATAAGGAATCTGAGACTCAGCGGGCAAAGCAAAATTATCATTCAGGAATTCAAGTGGAACTAAGACAATGCTCAAGTTTGCCTTTTTACTCTACATTCCTGTGTGTTCTTACACGTGTTTTTAATTTTTTATTTATATTTTTATTTAATTTTAATATATGTGTTTGTTTTTTTTGTTGTTGTTTTGTTTTTGTGGGACCCTCGCTGGTGGCCGGGGATAGAACTGGTGCTGCAGAGGCTGCGGGCAACCTCGCAACCCAGTGCTCAACCGCTGCGCCACTAGGGGAGGCCCTTAATATATGTTTTTAATTTTGGTATTTATCATAACGTCCCTAGGAAAGGCAGGGTGATATTGCAGAAAAAAGCTCAGGCTCTGAATTCTACCTCTGTAACTTTCTTGCCTTTAAGTTTCTCATATGTAAAATCAAAATGATAATGCTATAATAGCTAGCACATCTGGCTTGAATTCAGTAAATGATCACTACTATTAACAAATTTACTCCACAAATATTTATTTTATGCCCATTATGTGTCAACTAATTTGACAGCTCATAAGTAACATTCTGATTTCCAGTGAGAAAGAAACTAGGCACCAGAAAGCAAACCTATGTTTCTGAATGGGAAAAAACACTGTCCATCAATCTCTAGCTAGTAAAATGTCAGTTGAACATTTGTTTCTACCAGAATATAGGACAGACCCACAGGCAGGAAAATTTCAGTTTTCTAAAAACCACAGTGATTCCTAGTGCATTACTTGCTAATTGATGACATTATTATTCTCTTTCAGCAGTGGCTGAGATAGAAGGCCTGCCAAGCTTGCTTCCAGGACCTGAGCCCACAGCTGCAAGGCATGCCGGCAAAGCAGCAGCCTTTAGAAAAAGCACCAGACGTGGTGTCTAACTGATAAATAACAGCCACATCTTTTTTTCTGATTTCATCTTGTCATTGTGCTGAAGGTAAAGGAAAAAAAATGGCCACATATGATTATAAACACCTCTTGGTTAAGATCTGAATGAATGGTGAGTGGCTAAGTGAATTTTAGCTATGTCTATTTGACTACAGGTGATAATTTTACATATTTTAAAAATAATTTTATATAGAAAATTCATATGATTTAGAGGAAGAAGCAGTTTCTTTAGAGATACTAACTTCAGTGGCTGTTTGGATTTCAGTTTTTGCCCAGAGAGTATGGTAGAACTCAGAGTTTTGGGCAAACTGCAACATAAAATTGGTAACTCCTCATTCCTGGAAATTCAGTGGTTAAGCAACTAAGTGAACAGTGCCTCAGATAGCAAAGGAGAGCCTAGGGGAAAGGCATTCTACTTGTTGAAATGGCTACTGCTGCTGCTTGCATTTCATAATGGTTGGTGATCTCCTAAAAAATGATCAATTTTCAACTTGGTTTTCCTTTTACTTCTATTTACAGTTCACACATCCTCTGGAAGAAAAGTGACAGGGGATAAAGAAATGTTGAATAAATTACAAGATTTCAGATATTCAGATGACTGTTGACATAAAACTATAGAGTCATCACCTCATAAGTGTTTACTAAACATTCATCCTTTAGCTCAATGTAATAGAGATAACCTTTCTGCTATCTTGCATTTCAGATTCACAGGTTGATTAAATCACATTGAGATAGCTCTGGTGCAGTTAGCAGAAGGACCAGAAGTATAGTGGAAGAGAGCTCCTCTTAACATCTTTTAAAAATTAGATTGTTGGGGCCTCCATGGTGGCACAGGGGTTAAAGACAGTGCTATCAAGCTATTGCCAGCCACTGCAGCATGAATTCAATTCCCTGGCCGGCCAGGGAGGTGACCCACATGGCGCAGCAGACATCTCCAGTTTCACCTGTTGTTCTCCTCAGCACTGCATATCAGTAGATCTGCCTGTTCTGCTCCCTACTCTGTCTCTGGTGAATCCTCTCATCACCCCGCACCTCTGGCCTACACCCCAGCTCTTGTATGCATAAATAAATCAATCTTTAAATAAACAAACAAAAAATTAGGTTGTCAAGAAATTGACTTAGAGAGTGAATGTTTGATGATTAAGTAGAGAGATGATAGATTTAGGCATGCATAATGCAGAAAAATGAAAAAAAATATATAGGAAGCATAAAGAATGAAAAAGTATGGGAAGCATAAAGAACAAATTAAAACAATGTCTCCACAGTCATGGAATTTTAATGGGGGGAGCACTGCTTTTGGGTAAAAATGTACTAGGCTGCAAATTTTGTGAACTGAGTTCTAGTCTCCATTCTGACACTAACTAGGTACCTAAATGTCAAAAAAAATCACATTACTCTTTATATCTTCATTTTTCCTCACCTTTTAAATGAGGCATGAATGGGGTGTGCACGAGTGTGTGTCAGAGTGTGTGTGTGGTGTGGTGAGGAAGCTGTGGAATATGCTCAGTTAATCTGTAATCATATAGCTTGAACATTCTATAATTTGATACTTCTTTATATACAGAATCAGGTGTTTCCCTAGATATAAGTTGAATATATTTAAAAAATTAAAATCTAAATAAATGAGAGCGAGATTTTCAGAATTTTTCTTGTAGGTGCAATAAATGTCATTAATTGCTTTTGGTGGCCATATTTACATTATCTGACTGCTGGAGGAGAGAAAGATTTAAATGTAAATTCAAAGAATGTTTCTAAGGCCAGATTTCTCTTAAGAGTGATATGGTTACTTAAGCAAATGGTCACTGTGGGGCTATATAAGGTATTTACTTGTCTGTGAGTTTGTTTATTTATTTGAACTTACTTATTCATTGTAATCAGACAGGACAGTTTCCATCTTGCTTTTGATCTGTGTAATCTTGGGAAAATTACACTGAATCCCATTTTCCTATCTATTAAATAAACATCTATTTTAAAGATTAACTAGGAGAATCATGGTACCATAATAAATACAATGACATGAGCTGGGTGCTGAAGGATAAGCCGCCATTCGTAGATAAAGTTGTAAAATAAAGACCCATTTTCCAGGAAATCTAGTTAAAACACCCTGCTATATTTATGCTCTAGCCAAATTGTAACAGGCAGTTGAAGCCAAAGACTGGTACAGGTGGCGCCCCCTGGAAGGGAGGATTGATAGCTCCAGGCAAAATAGCAAAGTATTGGTGGGGTGGAGACCCTGATAAGAAATATGAGGGACTGCAGAAGCAGCCTCCAGGGGATCAGTATTCAGAATTTCAGCGTTTTCGGATCTTCAAGAATTCCAGTTGAAATTAGAAGGTTATTGTGGGCCTCTGAAGGACATGAAGAGGCTTCCAGCAGCCAACCTTAGTTCAGAGGCTTTGCAAGTAGCCAAGCAACTGAAAGCGTTTCCAGCTTCGCTGCTGTTATAGCCTGAAAGGAAAGGGAAGATGCCATCTTGGGAGCACGACCTTTTGTTTGGGATAGGAGTGCCACATCCTCAGTAGCGGGAAGATACCATTTTGGGAGCTTTGTGAATAGGTCTTTAAAGCACTGGACACTGCTTCGGGTAAGGTTAACAGCCATTTGTGGTCTTGTTATAGGACAGGGAGAGGGGCAGCCCAAACCCCGCAAACCTGCCTATTCTAAATGGGTTCTGCCATCCGCCGCATCAACACAAAACATAGAAGACTTTAATGGGAAGGAACTTTAATACAACTAGGAAACAATACAGGAAAGGCAAATAATCTAGTTTCTAAATCAAGCACCCAAAGTTACCCGTCCCCTCATGGGTAAAAGTCCATCCATATGGGATTGGCCCAGAGCAAGGCCCCAAAGCCTGCCACAAGTCTAAAGCATCTTCCAGTGGGGACCCACAGCAAAGGGTCACAAACAACCGGACAAGCCCGGAAGGAAAAGAGCAAAATCAACATCAAGATAAAAGCTGCCATTGTCACCTCCCCATGGGTCTCACCCACATCTGTGTCACTCGTCCACAACCAAAAAACAAGCGCAGTTTCTTCACATGTCTCTAGGCTCCATCCTGCTTCCTTTCTCAGTCTCTTCTGCAGCTTCTCCTCTTTCTGCTCAGTTCCACCCTCCCTTGGGTGGGGCAGGGAACCTCCCCCTTTCCTGGGGACCACCCTGTTACAGTCTCAGTAACTCTGTTTTCTCTGGTTTATTAAATAAATTCCATTTTTTTTTTTTTGTTCTCTAAACCTGAGTAGTCTTGCAATTAATTGGGCACGTGGATGAAGAACTCAGACAGTGACCTGTAAACTATTTGGGCACTGTCCTTGGCCAGTTTTAGTGCCTCTTGCTGTCCTATATAAAAATCACCCAATAGTTTTCTTTACATTCCTCCCAAACAAGTTACTTTGCTTCAAATTCCTGTGGGTTTCATCTTACTGACTTAAGGCTTCTAAAGTATACAGACAATACTCAAGATCTGTGAGTGTTTCTGTGGGTGAAATAAAAAAGTGGAATTAAAGAATAATGAAGTCACTCAAATGCAAACTATGATTCCTTCTAAGTTACTAAATTGAGTTAGAAAAGAAAGACACAAGAAAAAAGACATCACAGAACTTATATGATGAGGTATCAAAATATTGGCACACAGTCCATCACAATACAGAACAGCTTATCTAAGTTGCTGTGTGAAGATCCTAAAATTGCTATTGAGAAATAATAGCGCTAGGGTAAGATTATGACTAAATTGGCCCTGTGTCATAATTATTATTCATGATGGTTTTCTCCTCAGGAAACTATGATACAGGCAATAATGACAGCCACATTGATTTTTTTTTTTCTCTTTACTTTTTCAATCTCTGTTTTCTTCCACTGTATTTCTTCTTGATGCAGAAAAATTGGGTGAGGTATTGACATCTGATATTTACCAGCCTGTTGCTCAATTCTTTCCTATCAATCACTACTATCCTCACTCCCTTCTTCTTATAGTGTATGATGCCACCAGTCCCAGCTCTTGGGGTGGACATTTTGGTAAAGTGCAAGGGAGCTTGGTATTAGGATTGAGAGTCAAGTTACCAAGGTTCTTCATTAACCTTTCTGAGATAGGTTGAAGGCAGCTGACTCTCTTCCAAGGAATTGTCTTCAGTGAACATCTGAGAAAACTCTGGGGTCAAGGCTGTGTTAAACTTCTTTGATGAATACATTGACTGCCTAGTCACAACTTGAAGACACTCCAGAATTTTGGGGTTCAGGTAGAAGGTGATGCTGAAATTACTGTTAAAGTAGCCTGGAAAGAACTATATAGTCCACAAAGAGCAAGAAAAACCTGAACTAAATAAAGCCTGGAGAGGGAAAACTGCTCCTGCCCTTTTTGAGTTTGCAGGGTACTGATGTATTACTTGTGGCTGGACCACAGGATGTTGGACAGTATCTGGTACAGAGGAAGTTTAAAAGATTTCATGAATAAAAATAATGCATGCATTCTATACTATGGGTGCATAGGGTGATTGTGAAGCCAGAAGTGGGGCTATCAGATTGGATACATAGGCACAGCTTTTTGGAACAAGTGATTGTTAACTAGCATTGGGTGTGTCTGTTGCTAGATATGACACATAAGCTAAAGCTGTGTAGATAAAAGATTTTTTTTTTAAAGATTTATTTATTTATACAAGCACTGGGTATAGTCAGAAGCGTGGGAGGGTGAGAGAATTCACCAGAGCCAGAGCGGGGAGCAGAACAGGCAGACTGATGAAATACACTGCTGAGGGGAGCAGTGGGCGACAGGAGAGATCTGCAGGCCATGTGGGACCCTTACCGGTGGCTAGGGATTGAACCGGTGCTGCAAAGTCTGCAGGCAGCTTTGCAGCCCGGCGCTCAAACCGCTGCACCACCAGGGAGGCCTGAATGAGGATATTCTTAAAGGGCTTTGTGCATTAAGATAAATCCTTCATCCTAAAGGATGTTATTGGTGCAGTGCTTAGATTTAAAATGCTTAATCTCGTAGAATAGGTAACTGCTGGGGCAATCACTATATCATTTTGAGAGAGTCACAGGAAGTTCAATGGAGGTGGGAGGTGATAAGAATTAGCAGGTGATTAGGGAAGACCAGAGGGTCTTTTCCCTTCATGAAGGGTGTGATTATTTTTACAATATTGCAGCGGGAGTTAATGAAATAATTAAACAGGATAATGATATGACCATACCTATCTTTAAAAAAATAACTGGAAGCAAAGTGAACAAAGAACTGGAAAAGAGAAAGTCTACGGGCAAAATTGGAAAGCAATTTTCTCATTTAAATCCATGAAAACAGACTAAGTAAACCAGCAGGTAATATTTTCCTGTCTCTAGCTTCTTGGAACTTTTTAGGAGAGAGCTTTATTTATTGGGATAACATGTGCTTACGCCAGTACCACTAGATATTGGATAAGTCTAAATACAACACATGTGTACCCACATACTAGCCACAAAAAGTACCAAAGAAGGGGCCTCCCCAGTGGCGCAGCGGTTGAGTGCTGGGTTGCAAAGCTGCCCGCGGCCTCTGCGGCGCCAGTTCGATCCCCGGCTGCTCCCCGGCCACTGGAGGAGGGTCCCACATGGCGCGCAGACCTCTCCTGCCGCCCACTGCTCCCCTCAGCAGTGTACCTCGGTCCTTCTGCCTGTTCTGCTCCCCGCTCTGGCTCTGGTGAATTCTCTCACCCTCCCGCGCTTCTGACTGTACCCAGTGCATGTATAAACAAACAAAACAAACAAACAAATAAATAAAACATGCCTCTATAAAAAAAAATAAAAAAAAAGTACCAAAGAAGGAAGATTTCAGCAATCTTTCAATCTTATAATTTTTTACCCATTTTCAATTTGCAACTGTTAATAATAGTGACAGTGAAATGTCATGAATGGGAGAGGTACATGTCCACTCACTTAGATATCAGGCACAGTTCATGCTGTTTAGATGGTGTCAGTTCTCTGTGAGTCTTCTTGGACCCTCATCAGCCTAATGTGTGAGTGATATAGGGAAGGGATCCTCCTTTTTTAGGGCTTGCTGGAGGTGAGATGCCAACATGCTGCAATAACTACAAAGGCTAAAAGTATCAGTGGGGCATAAGAAACTTAAACCTATTCCCATTTCATTAGAATATGATGCATGGGACTGAATCATAGTTAACTGAAGACACAAACTGGACATAAAGATAATTAAAAGGCAAATTTAAATAATGCTGAAGTGCACTCACAACCAACTGTGTCCTTATGTTTATGTTACAGAGGTGTCACTATGAAAAGAGGAGGAGTACTATAGAGCACTAAACTGGCACCATTTTTTCCCGCCCCCACTTACATGCAGCCACCTTGGATTACAAGTCCCAATATGCCATGAACCAGACTTACTGAGCAGGAGAGCTACTGGGAAGTAGGGGCGGAGTAGAGCAGATTACATAACAGGGAAGGGAGGGCCTGTTGCTCTCCTGTGACCCAATTTGCACCTGATAATGCTAGGAAGGAAACTTGGAGGAGACATGCTGGAGAGAGGCATTATTTGGTAACTTTGAATTCTGAATTTCTCCTACAGTTCCAGCTCTTTGGGACCTGCTTAACCCCTTTTTTGTGGTTTCCCCGCCAAAAGGTACTTTTGGGGCTCAGTGGCCCTGCTTCAGGCTGACAGTTTGGCTGTGCATTTGCCCATGAGGGTATGGGTAATTCTGGGGAGGGTTATTGGGAAACTATTATTAGAAATACTCTTCTCCCTCTCCATGCACACTAATTCTGTTGAAGATTTGTCACAATAAGAGTTTGTTTCCTTTGTTTTTGTGTGGTGACTGGCTGCACTCTTTTAGAGCATACACTCCTAAGTAGTTTGGGACCCCTGGGTGGCTCCTAAAATTGAATAATATTTTATTTACATACATGGACCCGGCCATCTGTATTTTAGTCAAAGAATTTAATTTAAGAATCCCAGATATTTGTAATATTCTGTAAGTTGTTTCTCTGTTTAGAGGACTGTTATTTTAAAGAAATCCAAACATATCTATATTGAAATTCTGCATCTATAGGAAGTTAACCAATTAGGAAATAAGGGATTCTTACCAAGTTTGCAATGATATAATGGTAGCCTTTAACATGCTTTCCAACACTCACAATCTGTGAAGAAATAAGGAAATAAGAGACAATCAATTTAAATCTTACTGAATGATTATATTCTCTAACATAGAATTTAACATTTCTAGCATACTTACATATGGAAATATGATGAGAAAATTATATAGCTTCCTTATAAAATTGATTTACTTTTAATTAGGAGAAATTCAGAAGTCATTAAAAATTAAGTAAAAAAAAAAATACTGCTTTAATTTCAATCACATTGTATAAATGACCAATCATTTCACTACACCTTGTTCAGAAAACTAGTATGCTATGATCCCTGCAGGGAATGACAATGTCACAAAACAATCGATAGCTCAGATACATTTCAACATGAGAAATTTAAGTTAATTTCTGCACAGATAATTTAGATGTGCTTAATTTACTGACAATTTATAGAAATGCATGATGGATTGTTGGATGTCTATGACTCGTAAGAATGATTCTAAGTAGATTATATTATTGTCCTAAGCAACAAGTAAGGTTTTTTTCTGATATCACAGAATACATAGATAATTCTTACCTGAATATGGATACAGCATTATGCTATTATTAAACAAACAAAACAACAAACAAGAACAAAACAACATCAAAGTGTTTTTCTCTTTGCTAAATTATTTTTTTTTTTTATTTCTAAGAATGTTTTTATGAATGCTTAGGAAACTGGGAACAAAATTTTTGAAAAAGGAAAAACTGTATTTTATGTAAAAGTACAACTTTATTTCACACAAAACAGAAAACTCCTATTTTCTATAAAACTGAAATTACTTCAATGAGAGAAAATGTAATGACAGTCTTTATACCTCATTGGTGTCCTCCAAGGTAACAATATAACATTTCATATGCTTTCATCATATTTAAAAATTTGAATTGTATTTAATATTTTAATATTCTCTAAAAATAATTATATATAGTTACCTGTATATAAAACAGAACAAAATCCTTTCAAATCCAGAACATATGAATTGTGCTAAAAAAGCAGTTTTGCCCACATGGCTAGGGTGAAATGTAATCTCTGCTCATCTCATCTTTTCTTTTCAATTGTATCTAAGATCTTCTGTTTGTCTTTAAACATTTGCAGTTTACTTACTATTTTTTGCTTATATTGTTCAGAATTTGTTGTTTCCTGACCATGAGGGTGAGCCTTTAATAATTCTAGGAAAATCTCAGCTAGTATTCCTTAAAATAGTGCTTTGGGCCTCCCCTGGTGGTGCAGTGGTTGAGCGCTGGCTGCAAAACTACCCTCAGGCTCTGGAGCGCTGGTTTGATCCCGGGGCCGCTGATGAGGGTCCCACATGGCGCGCAGACCTCTTCTGCCGCGCCCACTGCTCCCCTTGTTAGTCTGCCTGTTCTGTTCCCTGCTCTCGCTCTGGTGAATTCTCTCACCCTCCCACACTTCTGACTGTATCCAGTGCTTGTATAAATAAATAAATAAATCTTAAAAAAAAAAAAAAAAAGTCATTCTGTGTTTGCTTCTACCAGATAGTAGAATGGTGGCAGTGCTTGGAGCACTTTATTGATTATTATTTAGCTTTCAGATTCCCAGATCATAGTGTATGGAATAAATTCAAAATAGGATCTACCGAAAGGTGTGACAACAAATCCTCAGAGAAGATATTCCCCTCACACACTAAACCTGGACAAGGCAGAAAACAATTTGTTGACCTCCTGTGCAAGGACAGATTTTTTTCTACTCTAGTCTAGGCTACCCATCCCAGCAACTTCCTTGGATGCAATAGCTCTTCATTCTTGATTCCAGAAGATTTTCTTTACTTTCTTGGAAGCTCAGCTAAGCATTTGTAATGTTTTGTGCAACATCTCTATTTGTTTTACATTGCTGGATTTATCCAGTACACTGAAGTTCCCTAGACAATCTCATCCTGCAGGTGAAGTAAAACAATAAATAGATGGTATTATAAAGAAGGTTAAGTAAAAATAGTTAAGTTAGTCCTCATCACGGTAAACCAAACTTGAGCCACTCAGCCTGGACTGAGGGAGCTGGGGCTATTTTAGTCTCGGGGAATCTCAGGTATAACTTGTGCAAAGGCAATGATCAGGGATCACCTGATGGTTGTACTCACTTGGGAAACTGTACTCTATCACTGAGTGCACTAGGGATTCCTGCTGTAAGACTTCAGCAGGGATTACTGCCACTCAGCCATGCATTATTATCTGATTCTGCCTCTGTGCAACTTCCTCGGGTGTTACGCTCTCTTTAAATCCCTATACACATCTTGCGTCTTCATTGTCAGAACTCTCAGCTGGTGATTTACGTGTGGTTGCAGTCAAAAATGTCTTCTTTCTTTTAAATTCATTTTAAAGTATAAACACTTATAAATGTTTATAAGATGTGGCGCCAATTCTTTACTAGGTTTGTCCATAAAGAAATTATTGTCAGTTCTATATTGCTTTGCAAGGAACTATAATAAATTATAGTTTATATAAGATCTTTTCAAAGGGTGAGGACTTATAGAAACCATAGGAACTGAAAAGAACAAAATGCTGGCAGAAAAAACCTTGCAGAGTTAGATTCCATCAAAACTTCAGGGACAAAGGGCTTCTAAGGACTTCAGGGATCTGGTGGCTTTTTTACCTGGATGGTGATGTTGAGCTAGATCCTGGCTGGAAGAAAACAGATGTGCTGCACCAACTGTAGTGAAGATCTCACTGCCTTTGAAAACCCACCATTCTGATCTGGGCTGTTGTGTGTGAGGCCAGATCTTGACTCATTCACCATTGGGTGG
Source organism: Talpa occidentalis (assembly GCF_014898055.3). Taxonomy (NCBI): domain Eukaryota; kingdom Metazoa; phylum Chordata; class Mammalia; order Eulipotyphla; family Talpidae; genus Talpa; species Talpa occidentalis. Next base: position 27,866,974 of record NW_023601212.1, on the reverse strand, counting down.
AAGTTTCTATGTGTTAAAAATCCAATTTATACTCCAAAGGAAAGTATCCTGGTTCAATGTCATTAAGTTTATTTGTTTATTTACTTATTTATTTATTTTCTGAATGCCTGGGTAAACTGTTATGGGTGTGGATTCACACGACTTTCTCCACTCAGATTAAGTGAAAACTATCTCACATAAAAAAGACAGCTAAGTGATTTGACTTTGCATTCAGGCACAACTGTGTTTCTGTATTTTTTTTTTTTTTTTTTTTTTCTAGGCCAAAGATTTTATTTATTAATATCCTCTTTTTTTTTTTTTTTTAATTGTCCTGCTATATTTATTTATTTTTTTTTTTTTAAATATTAAATTTTATTTTTATATTCCCCCATACAATTGCAAACGCCCCATTCTGACCCCAATCCTTCCCCTCCCGCCCCCCACCCCCCAAAAAGTGTCTCTGGTTCATAGTTTTTTTGTTGATTTTGATTTTCACTTTCTTATATTCATTTTCCTGGTCCCTTATTTAAGTTTTCTAGATTCCTGCTATGAGTGAGACCATCCGGTATTTTTCTTTTTCTTTTTGGCTTATTTCGCTGAGCATGATCCCTTCCAGCGCCATCCATGTTGCTGCAAATTGCATGTGTTTATCTTTTTTGAATGCTGAGTAATATTCCATGGTATATATGTACCACATCTTCTTGATCCAGTCATCTATTTTTGGGCATTTGGGTTGTTTCCAAAGCTTAGCTATTGTAAACAGTGCTGCTATAAACATAGGAGTGCAGGTGCTCTTTGGAATTGATGTTTCTGTGTCCTTTGGGTAAATACCTAGGAGTGGAATTGCTGGATCATATGGAAGCTCTATGTTTAGTAGGTCCAGAAATCTCCACACAGCTCTCCATAGTGGTTGGACCAGTTTGCACTCCCACCAACAGTGCACAAGAGTTCCTTTTTCTCCACATCCTCGCCAACATTTGTTGTTGCTAGTTTTTTTAATATGTGCCATTCTCACTGGTGTGAGATGGTATCTCATGGTAGTTTTGATTTGCATTTCCCTGATTACAAGTGATGTTGAACATTTTTTCATATGTCTGTTGGCCATTTGCATTTCCTCTTCAGAGAAGTTTCTTTTTAGCTCTTCTGCCCATTTTTTGACTGGATTATTTTCTTTGTTGTTGCTGAGTCTCATCAGCTCTTTGCAGATTTTTGTGATCAGTCCTTTATCATTAGTGTTGGGTGCAAAAATGTTCTCCCAGTTGGTGGGGTTTCTCTTTGTTTTTGTTATTGTCTCTTTTGCTGTGCAGAAGCTCTTTAATTTGATGTAGTCCCAGCTGTTTATCTTTCTCTTCACTATCACTGCTTTGGGTGATGTGTCTGTAAAGATGTCTTTGATGTGCAAATCCCGTAGTGTTTCGCCTATATTTCCTTCTATGTATTTTATGGTTTCAGGTCTTATGTCTAGTTCTTTAATCCATTTTGAGTTGATTTTTGTGTATGGTGTGAGGTAGTGGTCAAGCTTCATTCTTTTGCATGTAGCGACCCAGTTTTCCCAGCACCATTTATTGAACAAACTTTCTTTGCTCCAATGCATAGTCTTCGCTCCTTTGTCAAAGATTAGTTGACCATAAATCTGTGGGTTTATTTCTGGATTTTCTATTCGATTCCATTGGTCTGTATGTCTGTTCTTGTTCCAATACCATGCAGTTTTGATGATTATGGCTTTGTAGTATAGTTTGAAGTCTGGGAGTGTGATGCCTCCATTTCCTTCTTTTTTTTTCAGTAGAGCTTTGGCTATTCGGGGTTTTTGGTGATTCCATATGAATTTCATCAATAATTGTTCTATTTCTTTGAAGAATGCCATTGAGATTTTGATTGGAATAGCATTGAATCTGTATATTGCTTTTGGTAGGATGGCCATTTTAATAATGTTTATTCTTCCAATCCATGAGCAGGGGATGTCTTTCCATTTCTTTGTGTCTTCTTCTATTTCTTTTAACAGTGTTTTATAGTTTTCTTTGTATAGGTCCTTTACCTCTTTTGTTAGATTTATTCCCAAATATTTGATTTTTTTTGTTTCGATAATAAAAGGGGTGGTTTTTTTGATTTCTTCTTCTTCAGATTTATTGTTTGTGTATAGGAAGGCTACTGACTTTTGCGTGTTGATTTTGTATCCTGCCACTTTACTGAATTGATTGATGAGTTGAATTAGTTTTTCTGTGGAGATTTTGGGGTTCTCTATGTATATTATCATATCATCTGCAAATAGTGATAGTTTGACTTCTTCTTTTCCTATTTGGATTCCTTGGATGTCTTTCTCTTGTCTTATTGCTCTGGCTAGGACTTCCAGTATTATATTGAAAAGCAGTGGTGAGAGTGGACATCCTTGTCTTGTTCCAGATCTTAATGGAATTGCTTTCAGCTTTTCACCATTGAGAATGATACTGGCTGTTGGCTTGTCATAGATAGCCTTTATGATGTTGAGGTATGTTCCTTGTATCCCAAGAATTTCAAGGGCTTTTATCATGAATGGGTGTTGCACTTTGTCGAAAGCTTTCTCAGCATCTATTGATATTATCATATGGTTTTTATATTTCTTTTTGTTGATGTGTTGGATAACGTTGATTGATTTTCGGATGTTAAACCATCCTTGTGCCCCTGGAATGAATCCAACTTGGTCGTGGTGAATTATCTTATGGATACATTGTTGGATTCTGATAGCTAAAATTTTATTGAGGATTTTTGCATCAGTGTTCATTAGGGAGATTGGCCTATAGTTTTCCTTTTTTGTGTTGTCCTTATTCGGTTTTGGTATTAGTGTAATATTGGCTTCATAGAACGTGTTTGGTATTGTCCCTTCCTTCTCAATTTTTTGGAAGAGTTTGTGAAGGATAGGCACTAATTCGTCTCTGAATGTTTGGTAGAATTCATTTGTAAATCCATCAGGTCCTGGGCTTTTGTTTTTGGGGAGGTTTTTAATTACCATTTCAATTTCGCTGCTTGTAATTGGTCTGTTTAGGTGTTCTATTTCTTCTTTATCTAGCTTTGGGTGATTGTAGAGTTGTAGGAATTTGTCCATCTCCTCTAGATTGTTGAACTTGTTTCCATATAACTGTTCATAGTAGTTACTGATTATTCTTTTGATTTCTGCTGTGTCCGTTGTGATTTCTCCTCTTTCATTTATGATTCTGTGCATTTGTGCTTTCTCCCTTTTTTCCTTTGTGAGCCTGGCTAGGGGTTTGTCTATTTTATTTATTTTTTCAAAGAACCAGCTCTTGGTTTCATTGATCTTTTGGATTGTTTTTTTAGTTTCAATTTCATTTATTTCTGCTTTGGTTTTTATTATTTCTTTTCTTCTACTGGTTCTGGGGTTTTTTTGTTGTTCTTTTTCTAGATCTTTGAGCTTCGAGATTAGGTTGTTTCTTTGAGTTCTTTCTTGTTTTTTGATGTGAGCTTCTATTGCTATATATTTTCCTCTTATTACTGCTTTTGCTGCATCCCATACATTTAGGATATTGGTGTCCTCCTTGTCATTCAATTCAAAGAATTTTTAATTTCTTCTTTGATCTCCTCGTTAGTCCAGTGGTCTTCCAGTAGTGTGGCTTTTAATCTCCATGAGGTAGGATAGTTCCTTGCCTTCTTTTTATGATTTATTTCTAGTTTGATGCCTTCGTGGTCAGAAAAGATGGTTGGTATGATTTCAATCTTGGTGTATCTGTTGATGTTTGTCTTGTGCCCCAGTATGTGATCGATCCTGGAGAATGATCCGTGTGCGCTTGAGAAAAATGTGTACTCCGTTTTTTTTGGGTTTAGTGTTCTATAGATGTCTGTTAAGCCCAAATGCTCTAGGTCCTTATTTAGAGCTTTAGTTTCTTTACTTATTTTTTGTCTTGTTGATCTATCCATTGTTGATAGTGGTGTGTTGAAGTCTCCCACTACATATGTGTTTTCTCTGATGTCTGTTTTCAGAGAGGACAACAGTTGTCTGATATATTTTGGTGCTCTTTCGTTTGGTGAGTATATGTTAATGAGTGTTATTTCTTCTTGAAGTATTGTCCCCTTAATCATAATGTAGTGACCATTGGGGTCTCTTTTTATTTTTTTGAGTTTGAAGTCTGTTTTATCTGATATAAGTATAGCTGTTCCTGCTTTCTTTTTTGGCCCATTTGCTTGTAGGATTGTTTTCCATCCTTTGACTTTGAGCCTATTTTTATCTTTTGTAGCTAAATGTGTTTCCTGGAGACAGCAAAAGGTTGGGTTTTGTTTCTTAATCCAGGCTGCAACTCGGTGTCTTTTTATTGAAGAGTTTAGTCCATTTACATTTAGAGTTAATATTGATATGTTAGCATCTGTATTTGCCATTATGTTTGTCTTTCCTTTGATTTTATTTATTTATTCTTTTAATAACTTTTTTTTTTTTGTCTTCTTTCGTTGTTATTCGTCCCTCTGAGGTTCTGGCTTTAGGATTCCTTGTAGTATTTTTTGGAGGGGGTTAGTCGCAATGAAATTCCGGAGTTTCTCTTGTCTGGGAAGGTCCATATTCTTTCTTCATGGAGGAAAGAGAGCTTTGCGGGATAGAGTATTCTTGGTTGGCATCTGTTTTCTTGGAGTCTGTTGACTATGTCCCTCCACTCTCTCCTTGCCCGTAGTGTTTCTTCAGAGAAGTCTGATGTCAGCCTGATTGGTTTTCCTTTGAATGTTATCTGTTTCTTCCCTCTTGTCAGCTTCATTATTTTTTCCTTGTCCTGGATTCTTGGGAGCTTTACTATTATGTGTCTTGCTGTGTTTTTCCTTTCGTCGTGGAAGTTTGGTGTTCTTCTTGCTTCTTGTATATCAATTTTCAGCTCCTTCTTCTCATTTGGGAAGTTCTCTTCAATTATATCCATGAATATTTTCTCTGTTCCTACATCTCTCTCCTCTCCTTCTGGAATTCCTATAACTCTTATATTTCCTTTCCTCATGGAGTCAGATAGTTCCCGAAGTCTTTCTTCATTCTTTTTCCTTCGTACTTCTCTTTCCTTTCTGTGTTTGGTTCTTTTTATTTCTGTGTCTTCAAGATTACTTATTCGTTCTTCCATTTCATCTATTCTGCTTTCATTGCTTTTCCCAGAGTTCTTTAGTTCCTCCATTAATTCTTTGATCTCCTGCATTTCTCTTACTTCCCTCTTTAGGGACTCAATTTCCTTCTTCTGATCTATCACTTTTTTAATCATGGCAATTTTAAATTCTCTTTCTGGAAGGCTCAGAAGTTCTTCCAAGTTGCTGTCGTTGCAATCTGGGGAGTGGTTTTCTTTTTGTGGTGTGCTTCTTCCTGAGGAGTTTTAGGTTGCGTGTGGTTCTTCTACTCCCTACTGTCTGTTTTCTAATTTGTCGTATGCGTTGGGACACTGTGTTGCTCGGACTGACTGACATCTTGGGTGAACTTCTCCGCTCCCCTCTGGCTCTTCCAGGAGCCATCTCTGTCTTCTGGGGAGCTTTCTGCTGGTTTTAGGCAGTTTTTACTGAAGAAATGTCCCTGTTCTCAAATGGCGAAGCGGGATGCAGTCCCTGCGCCTCCGGTTTCAGGCACACTCTTCTGCGCACCCGGTCTGCCCCGGACGTGGGTGCCTGCTCCCTCTGTGGGCTCAGACTGCTGGTCGGAAGGGGCCTGGCGTGGAATAACTTCCCGGCTGGCCACTGGGTCCTCCAGAAACCTTCTGCCCTTTTCAAGCAGTCTTAAGAGATGTCCTGTTTTATAGGGTGTTAGTGACTTTTTTTTCCCTGGTCGCTAGGTGGCGCCAGAGATCTCTCCTATTGTCTTGGGGGGCTGTTTTTCGCCTCCCCCCACCCCGTGGGACAGAGAACAGAGCGGGAATGGTAGGGTACACCTCAACAGCTTTGGGGTGCTGTGTCTGCCTTGTGCCCCACCGTCGTGGAGAACCCACGCCCCGAATTTTCGTGCCCCGGGTCTCAGTTCAAAGCCCTCAGGTCCAGGACGGGGCTGTAGCCCAGTTCAGTGGGCGCGGGAATGGCGCCTTTTGCACCGGCTCCCGTGCCTGGGCGCCTGGTTCCTGCTTACTCAGGGAGGGACCTTCACCTCAGTGAGGACCTCCGTGCGTCTCCCTGCAAGCCTAGGTCGTTCCCCCGCAAGCCTAGGTCGCAGGCGCGGGGACCTGGGCAGCCGCGATCCCGTCTGCACTTGCTTTTCAAGCGCGCCAGCGCGCCGCGTTTCCGCGCAGGCTTACCGGCAGCCCGGGCTGTGTGCGCGTCTCCCGGGGTCTTGTTCTTCTCTAATGGCGCCCGGAGCCGTTCGCTCACCGCCGCGGCGGATCCTGCAGGGTTCGCCTCAGCTCCTGTTCACGGGGTGTGGTGGCTGCAATAGTTCCTTTCCGCTCACAGTCCCGCTTGCTGCGTCGTTTGTTCTTGTTGGTTGTTTGGTTGTTGTTTCCTCCTCTCTGCGGGTCGGAGAGTGCCGCCTCTGTGGGCGGGGGAGGGGAGCAGGGTTCTGCGCTTCCCTCCCTTCTAGTCCTCTTTTATGGCCACTTTCTTCTTAGGGCAGTTCGCTGGCGTCACCCGTTTATCTTCCGTGTCCCAGTTCTCACTGGGACCTGCCGCTTTTCCTCCCTATTCACTTTTTTTAATGGGAGATCTTACTCGCAGCGTCTCCTCGCCGCCATGTTGCTCTGCCCCCTAATATCCTCTTTCACTGAAAGCTTTACATTCATCAAAAAGCTTTTTGCTCAGGGAGAATAACATTTTTTACTTAAGCGCCTTAGACTAAAAATATTAAATGGGATTGAAGCACGATGGCACTAACATCTTAGAAGCAGAGGCAGCATGAAAGAATCTTGGACTGAGGCACAGAAGACCTAGGTTCCTCTGTTTCTGTATTTCTAATTTAATTTCTTTTATAAAAAGGGGAAAAATGAAAAGATTTTTTAATTATAAAATTAATATATTTTGTAATACTATATGATTACTATCTAATAAACGGCATTTTTGTAAAAAATAATATAAAATAATAACAGAATGCT
>NW_023601212.1:27827716-27859882 GCF_014898055.3 Talpa occidentalis | reverse complement strand
TCTTTTGAAAATTAAGTTAGAAAATTTCACATTATTGGTGAAAGACATAACTACAGATTAAGAAGCTCAAGAAACCCTAAATAGGTTTCTTCAAAACCACAGTTGAGTAAATCAAAGTCAAACTGCTGAAAAGCAAAGATAGAGAATCTGGAAAGAAGCCATAGGAAAAAAAAATTACACGCTATAAAGCATGAAACAACAATGTCAACTATCACCAATTTCTTATCAGAAACAACAGGAGTCAGTTTATGTTAGTACAACATCTTCATCTGTGTAAACAAATTGTGAAATATTCATATAATGGACTACTACTCATGATCATGAAGGAATGAATTTCTATATCTATTAAAGAAATTTAATCAGTAAGTAATAATAGCCCAAAATAGAACTCAGAGGTCCAAAATGGGTATGATACAAGACACAATTTCTTTGGTAAATTCTACCAAACATTTATTTTTTTTTTTTTTATTTATTTATTTATTTTTTTTTTAAATATTAAATTTTATTTTTATATTCCCCCATACAATTGCAACGCCCCATTCTGACCCCAATCCTTCCCTCCCGCCCCCCACCCCCCAAAAAGTGTCTCTGGTTCAGTTTTTTTGTTGATTTTGATTTTCACTTTCTTATATTCATTTTCCTACCAAACATTTAAGGAAGAAATTATACCAACTCTCTTTAAATACTTTCAGAAGACAGAAGCAGAACAGAAACAGGCTAATTCAGTACATGAGTCCAATGTTACCCTAATACCTTAACCAGATAAAGAAAATAGAAGAGGCCTCCCTGGTGGTGCAAGAGGTTAAGACGCAACCTATGAAGCAATCCGCAGCCTCTGTAGCACGAGTTTGATCCCGGCCAGGGAGCAACCTACATGGCGCAACAGACCTCTCCTGACTCGCCCCCTGCTCTCCTCAGCAGTGTATTTCAGTAGATCTGCCTGTTCTGCTCCCCACGCTGTCTCTGGTGAATCCTCTCACCCTCCCCATCTCTGGCCTGCACCCAGCTCTTGTATGCATACAAATAAAATAAATCTTAAAAAAAAATATATAGAAGAAAACTACAGACCACTATTATGAAGAGATACAAAAATCCTCACAAAATATTAGTAAATCAAATCCAAATAATTAGAAAAAGATTTACATAATGACCAAGTGAGATTATCCTAGAAATGCTAGGCTAGTTCAGTACTCAAGAAATTAATTAATATAATCCAGGACATCAAGACACTAAAAAAGAAAAATCACACAATCATATTAATAGAAGCAGAAAAGGCACTTGACAAAATCCACATCCATTCATGATAAAAACTTTCAGATAACTAGAAATGGATCAGAACTTTCTCAACTTGATAAAAATCAACTGCAAAAAAGCGCTTAAGGCATCATATTGAATGGTAAAAACCTCAAAGCTTTCACAGCAGGTTTAAGACAAGGAGGTCCCTTCTCACCATTCCTTTTTAACATCATACTGGAAGTCCTTGTTAACGCAGTAAGGCAAAGAAAGGAAATATAAGGTATAAAGATTGGAAAGGAAGATATACCACTGTCTGTTTTGCAGATGACATGGTTATATATGTAGAAAATAGGAAAAACAGAGAAAAAGAGTCCTTAAGTAGTAAGAAATTATAGCTAGGATGAAGGATACAAGGCTAAAATATAAAAGTCTACTGCTTTCCTTTTTGTAATTTTTGAAATTAAAAACAAAATACTATTTGCATTAGCACTCAAAAAACGAAACCTGTAGCTACAAATCTAACAAAATATGTACAAGATCTTTATGAGAAAACTTCACAACTCTGCTGAACAAAGAACAACTAAATGAATAGGTATTTCCTGCTCATGGACAGGAAGACTCAATACAGTCAAGATGTCAGTTCTTCCCAACATGATCTACACATTCAATGCAATCCCAATTCCAGCAAGTTAATTTACAGATATTAACAACTAATGATCCTAAAGTTTATATGAAAGGCAAAGGACCCAGAACAGCCATCACAATACTGAGGAAAAAAATTGGAGTATTAATGCTACCTGAGTTCAAGACTTACTGTAGAGCTACAGTAATCAAGACAGTGTGGCACTGACAAACAGATCAATAAGAATGGAACAGAGGCCAGAAACAGACCTACATAAATATAGCTAGCTGAATTCTGACAAAGTAGTGAAGGCAATAAAATGGAGCAGAGTCTCTTCAACAAATGGTGCTGGAACAATTGAATATACACATTAAAAAAAAAAATCTAAATACAGAGCTTCTATTTTTCACAAAAAACTAGCTCAAAATGGATCACAGACCTAAATACAAAATGCAAAAAATCCTAGAAGATAACAGGCAAAAACTTAGTTGAACCTGGGTATGGTTATGCCCAAAGACATGATTTATGAAAGTGATTACTGAAAGTCAGACTTCATTAAAATTAAAAATGTCTGCTCTTTGAAAGGCAGTATCAACAGAATTAAAAGACAAGCAAACCACATAGTGGGATAAAATATTTGTAAAAGACATCTGAGGGAGAACTGTCATCCAAAATATATAAAGAATTCTTAAAACTCAACAGTAACAACCTGATTAATAATGGGTCAAAGACTTTAAAAGACACACCTCACCAAAGAAGATATTATGGCATATGAAAATACGGTCTACATCATTTGTCATAAGGAAAATTCAAATTAAGACAACAATGAGCTACCACTACATACCTATTAGTACAGCCGAAATCCAGAACACTGGTAACACCAAAGGTTGGTGATAATAACTGGTACATTGCTGGTGGGAATGCAAAGCAGTACAGCCACTTTGGAAGATAGTTTGGTGGTATCTTACAAAACTACACATACTCTTACCGTGCAGTTCAACAACTACACTCTTTGGCATTTATTCGAAGGAATTTAAAACTTAGGTCCACACAACACCAAGACATGGATGTTTATAGCAGTTTTACTCATAATTGCCAAAACTTGGAAGTAGCCAATATGTCCTTCAGTAGATAAATGGATTAAAAAAACTGTGGTACATCTAAACCATAGGGTATTTATTTAGCACTAAAAAGAAATGAGCTATCAAGTCATGAAAAGATATGGAAAGAGCCTCCCGGGTGGCAGAAAGGGTTAAACACAGCACTTATGGAACAATCTGCAGCCTCTGCAGCACGAGTTGGATCCCCAGCCAGCCAGGGAGGACACATATGGTGCAGCAGACTCTCCTGTCTCACCCGCTGCTCCCCTCAGCAATGTATTTCAGTCAGCCTGCCTGTTCTGTTCCCCACTCTGTCTCTGGTGAATCCTCTAACCAACCCCCCCCCACCTCTGGCCTGTACCCCAGCTCTTGTATGCATAAATAAATAAATCTTAAAAAAAAAAAAAGATATGGAGAAAACTCAAATGTATATTTCTCTTTTTTTAAAGATTTATTTATTTATACACACAAAAACTGGGGTACAGGCCAGAGGTGGGGGGGGTGGAAAGGATTCACCAGAGACAGAGTGGGGAGCAGAACAGGCAGACAGACTGAAATACACTGCTGAGGGAAGCAGCGGGTGAGACAGGAGAGCCTGCTGCGCCATGTGGGTCACCTCCTTGGCCTGGGATTGAACTCGTGCTGCAGTAGCTGTGGACGGCTTCATAGTGCTGACGCTTAACCCCTTGCGCGAGTCACAGTTCTTGCACTTTTTTTCACATTTAAGTTAACTTTCTCTCTGAACCATCTGAAAGTTACAGACATCATAACACTTCTAAAATATATCTCAAACACAAAATAACCTTCTACCTATCACACAATATCATAATCACACCCAAAATATTTAACAGTAATACAGTATGACCTTCCAATTATTCTAAAACATTCTTTATAATTTAATTCAGGATCATACACTGTATTGGGTGGTCATGTTCTCCTCTGAGATCCCTCTCTAATTCCCCCTACCCGATCTGGGTTATATGCCTCTTCTATGTTGTTTCATATCAAAACTATCAATGTATCATTATGGTATTTTGTACTTATCTTTTTAATTATCTATTTCCCTATTAAATATAAGTTCCTTAAGGAAGTTTTGTTCTCCAGGCTCATATTGTCTGGCTCAAAGTAGGTAATAAATGTTGGCTGAATGAATGAATGAAAGAGCTATGAACATGAAATATGATCATTAAAGACTGGACTATGTCCCCACAAAATTTCATATGTTGAAGCCCTAACCTGCAATGTCACTACATGTGGCAATAAGGCCCTTAAAGTTTAAGGTCATAAGGACAGGGCTTTACTTCAATAGGACTGGTGTCCTTACAGGAAGAGGAGACACACCGTGAGTGCACACTCACAGAGGATAGGCCATGTGAAGACACAGCAAGAAGGCAGCCAAGAGAGGCCTATTAGAAACTGAACCCACCACGGTCTGGATCTTAGACATTCCCTAGAGCTGTGAGAAAATGAATATCTGTTGTACCAAGTCACCCAGTCTGTGGTGCACTACTATGGCTAACTGAACATACTGATGCAATGCCCAACATCTTTGTGCCCACGGTTCCTATGGATGATGAAAGGTGAAACAAAAACAAAATACAAAAAAAAACAAAAAATACACACAGAAAACATCTTTTCCCCTGCTTCTGGAAAAAATGAAACCTATGTCTAAGAGAAAGTCAGAAAGCCTACTTCTGACACTCACGACAAACCAAAAGAAAAAACAAATTGAGTCTTTAAGACTAAGCAGCAAAATGTTAGTATCAATCACCATTTGTATATCCAATCAAATGGTAAGGAAAATAGAATTAAGAGTGTAAAGAGCACACATCAAAAAGAAATCTTTCATGGAGCTTAGAATAAAATTCCAGACTCACTTTCCCAATGTCTGCTCATCTGCTCTTTAAGATATCTGCTGCCAAGATGCTTACATGTACACATCTATGCTTCATCTTCCCCACATAGACGCTGAAGATAATGGCAGAGGACATGCTGCTGGGAGGTGGTGGGAGCCATTTTGACGGCTAACAATACCTGGTAGAGTATTTTACTCCCAGTGGACTCTATAGTTACTAGAGTATTGTAGTCAATTGACACACCTTCTAATCATTATCAATAGATTCTCAACAGAACAACTGATGAGAACAACTGTCTCAAACATTCTTTCACGAGTTGACCTTTCAGCCCTCAGAAAATGATTCAGCAAATGAATTTGCTACTTTTTCTTTAGCTCTCTGAAACATTTGCAAGCCAAGTTCTTGATAAATAAAAATGCATTTTAGAATTTAAATAAAATCATCCAAACAGCACACATTGAGAAACTTGGAAAACTTAAAAATCTGACCAGATTCTATGCCTTTCATGCTTTTGCTGCAGTACCCAGAGAGAAAGAGATTCACTGAATATTTCTTCTAAAGAGCTTATATCATTAGTATTTAGAATTTGCTCTTGGTGCTAAATAACAGAAATATAGTGAAAGTATTCTTATAATCCATACTTAACAAAAATTCAGTTAAAAAGCAAACAAGAGAGGTGCTTGATGCATATCAAAATCTTGATCACACTTGAGACTCAACAATAAGTTTCTATTATTTCAAGGTAGTAATGAATCTCTGAATTTTTTTTTAAATTAAATCTCACAATGGATGGTGAAAAAACTAAAATCTAAAGTATTTATTTGTGCACTTGGTTTCAAATGAAAATTAGATCTAAAGAAATCATAAACACAGTTAAGGCTGGCCCTTTTGCACAAACATACATATACACAGGTGGTTTTATTTTTAATAGAACCATTTACCTTCTGCCCTTCTCACAAAGCTTCTCGATTTCGGCTTTCAAATCTTGCTCCTTCTGCAAAAACTCCTTCTTTTCTTTCTCTATCTTCTTCTTTGTTTCTTCTCTTATTATTGTTACATCCTGGATAGCCTTAATATTCCTGAAATCCCACACAATTACAATACACACAAAAAAAAGGAAATTAATTAGTTCTTGTGGTCCAAAGTTTTTTCCACTATCACAAATTAACATTTGACTTGAGTAATTAAATTGAATTGAAGGGGTCCCCGGTTGGCGCAGCGGTTGAGCGCTGGGTTGCGAAGCTGCCGCAGCCTCTGAGGCGCCGGTTCGATCCCGGCTGCTCCCCGGCCACCAGAGGAGGGTCCCACATGGCGCGCAGACCTCTCCTGCGGCCCGCTGCTCCCCTCAGCAGTGTACTTCGGTCCTTCTGCCTGCCTGCTCTGCTCCCCACTCTGGCTCTGGTGAATTCTCTCACCCTCCCGCGCTTCTGACTGTACCCAGTGCATGTATAAACAAAAAAAACAAACAACAAATAATAAATAACAAACAAACATGCCTCTATTAAAAAAAAAAAAAAAGATTTCTAAAAAAAAAAAAAAAAAAAAAATAAATTGAATTGAAGGAATCTGGTTGATGAGTAGCTCCAGAAATCAGTATTTAGATACAAGGGAGAAAGTTACAATAAAGCAGATTTTAATTCAATAGGACAAAGAAGTCCTAACAATCACAATGTTCAGAAATGGACCCAACGGCCTTGGGAAGCAAGAAGCTCTCCATTACTGTGTTCCACAGGAAGGACACCTGTCGAGAATGCTGAGAAAGGCATTCTTGCACAGGGTGGGAGTTTCTGCTTCCAACAAATATGGTCTTGTTTTGTTTTGCTATGGTACTAATTTATTATTGGTGAGGTTATTTTTTGCTCTACTTTTTACCTCTCACATATATTTGATATATAAATACATATACATATATTTATACTATGAAGTAAAATAATAAAAAATGATAAAGTTAAGTCAACCCCAATTCACACTATCGCCACCCATCAAGGAATCAATGTGTTAACTGTTTTGTACCATCTTTCGCCAACCTCAAACAATATAAATTCACACATGTATTTCTTTGGTTTTTCTAAATGAGATCATTTTAGACACATTATTCTGCATTCTGTTTTTTTCACGTGACATCAACATACTGTCAGCAAATACAGCTCTTACTCAAAATAGCTGCATAACATGATATATTATGAATATAAACAATTTATCCAACTATTCTCTATTAAAAGTCCATCAAGTTGATTCCAGTTTTTTTGTAACTATAAACAATATTACAATAAACACTCTTTATTTCTACACTTTCATACAAAAACTTTTATTTCTGTACAAGACACTTATGAATAAGATTGTTAGGTCATGACATACGTATATTTTACATTTTAACTGACAATTCCTAATAACTTTGCCCAAAGTGATGTAATAGTTCATAACCCTACCAATCTATGAAAAGAGCTCATTTGTCCTCACTCTTGACAACTTATTTCACGTTTGTCAGACTCATAGAGGAGGAAGAGCAACTAATAATTTTAATGAGCTTTCCCCTCAATCCCATTCTTTACTGTTTTTACTGCCTGGCTCCTCCAACAAGAATGAGCATTCAGTGACAGCAGAGACTATGTTTTATTTGCCACTAAATCTTCAGAGTGCAGACAGAAACTCAAAAAATATTTGCTGAATGAATGAATACTATGAGGCTGACTTCTTTTCATATATATATTTCCCATTTGCTTTTCCTCTTCTGTGAATTACTATTTTCAATTGTTGTTGATAAAATAATAGTCCCTTCCCCCTAAATTTATCCATTATCTTAACCCCTGGAACCTTCCCATGGAAAAAGGTACTTTGCAGATGCGATGAAAGTAAAGACCTAGAGATGGGGAGATAATCTAGGATTTTCTGAGTGGGTCAAATCCAATTCAATCACAACACAGGTCTTTAAAAGTGGAGACCCGGGGCCTCCCTGGTGGTGCAAGGGGTTAAACACCGCACTATGAAGCAAGCTGCAGCCTCTGCAGCATGAGTTCGATCCCCGGCCTCGATCCCTGGCCTTCCAGGGAGCAACCCACATGACGCAGAAGACCTCTCCTGACTCACCCACTGCTCCCCTCAGCAGTGTATTTCAGTCAGTCTGCCTGTTCTGTTCCCCACTCTGTCTCTGGTGGATCCTCTCACCACCACCACACCACCCGCATCTCTGACCTGTATGTACCCCAGCTCTTGTATGCATAAATATATAAATCTTTAAAAAACAAAATAAAAAAAGTGGAGACCCTGTAGGGTAAAGAAAATGTCAGGCTTTTCTGCCCTTCCGCCATCAGGATAGATGATGGATCCTTGTCCTGAATGCATGCCTGATGGCGGGCACCTGGAATAGGGTGTGGGCATAGGTAGATGGGATTCAGCTGAGCTAAGACTGTGCTTTTTAAGGGTGGCGTCATGGGGACACCAGGAGCAGCAGTAGAAGCCGAAAGAGAAGCTGAAAGAGAAGCCGAGAAGCAGCAGAACGAACGCTAGAGAGTCCAGATACAGTGAAGACTTGCTGGGGGCTGGGAGGCCTCCCAGCCCCCAGCCAGCACCCCTGCCTGCCATATGCCTGGTGAACCCCAATAAAAAACCTGCAAAACCACTGAGGACTCTGACTCCTCCTTTACCCGGTCTGCATGGGATCAGAGAACCTGCACTGTGGCCATTCCTGCCTTTACAGACCCTTTCCCAGTTATGCTTAGAGAAGGACAACATTAGAGAAGAATAACCAGAGATGCAATGTTGCTGACTCTGAAAATGGAGAAGGGGGCCACAAGGCAAGCGCTTAGAAGCTGGAAATGCAGATACACATTTTCTTTCCAAAAGTCCCCAGAAAGGAATGCAACTCTGCCAATACCCTGATTTTAGACATTCATGTTGAACTTCTGACCTACAGAACTGTAAGATAGTAAATTTGTGTTAAGTCGCTAAATCCACAGTAACTTGTTAAGGTAGCAACAGAAAACTATCACCTTTCCTGGGTTTTCTCCAGTCTGTTTGCTTTTGACATGAATTTGTAGGAATCTCAGTATGGCATGGCTGTTCAATCCTTCGTCAAATGTGCTACAAATACTCTCTCTCGGTTAACACTTTTGACACTTTTGTGTTATTTGCCATATCAAAAGTTAAATCATGTGCCATATCAAAAATTGCTAAAAATGACCTCTTGCAACTTGAGGTTTTATAAATATTCTTCTAACTTAAAATTTATTTGTAGTTTTTATATGTAGGTTTTTAATCTACCTGAAGTGTGCTATAAAATATAATGTTGAGATAAATCTCATTAACCAGGTAGTTAATTAAGTCAACAAAATATAATCATTTTTCTCTCTGAACTAAAATAGAAGTGAGGGCTTTGAAAAGATGCCCTCAAAGGTTATTTTTATCCTTAAAATACTATGATAACCATTAAAAAGAGTAAAACTACTTTTTTTGTTTCTACTTCTGTTATTTTTAAAACATATATGTTTGGTCCTCACAGCTCCCAAAAATCTTGGCATTTCCTAAGCACTGAGCTTGGTAAAGGTGTTTCGTGTTAAGCTAATGTACCTTTGGAAAAACAACACAAATAGAAGGCTCCTGGCTCCCAGGAGAGAGGCTGGGATTTAAACTCGATTGCCAATGGGCAATTATTTAATCAGTTATATCTGTATAAAGAAGCCTCCAGGGCCTCCCCGGTGGCGCAGCGGTTGAGCGCTGGGTTGCGAAGCTGCCCACAGCCTCTGCAGAGCCGGTTCCATGCCGGGCTGCTCCCCGGCCACCGGAGGAGGGTCCCACATGGTGCGCAGACCTCTCCTGCCACCCGCTGCTCCCCTCAGCAGTGTACTTCAGTCCTTCTGCCTGCTCTGCTCCCCGCTCTGGCTCAGTGAATTCTCTCACCCTCCCGCGCTTCTGACTGTACTCAGTGATTGTATAAATAAATAAATAAATCTAAAAAAAAAAAAGTCTCCATAAAAGCCCCCAAAAGGAAGGCTTTCAGAGCGCTTCCAGATAGGTGAATATGGGAGATCTGAGGGGTGTGGCAAGCCTGGAGAGGGCACTGGAGCTCTGCTCCCTTTCCCCATAACTTGCCCTATGCACCTCTACCACCTGGCTAGCATTATCTGAGTTATATCCCTCGTAATAAATCTAGAGAGTAAACAGGTTGCCTAAGTTCTATGAGCGGCTGTAGTAAAAATAGCTGAACTTGAGGAGGGGTCCCGGGAACCTCTGATATCCAGCCAGTTGGTCAGAAGCACACATATTAACCTGGGCTTGCACTGGCAACTGAAGTCAAAGGAGAGGAGGTTGTGGGGACATCTGATTTGTACTCTTGGTCATATGCAAAGGCAACAGCTTGGGCTTGTGGCTGGCATCTGAGTAAAAGGCGGTTCTTGGGAGACTGAGTACTTAATCCATGAAATCAGCTATCTCTGGGCATATAGCGCCAGAATTGAGCTGAATTAAGTTGAATCCCCAGACACCCTGCTGGGTGTCTAAGAATTGCTTGTTGGTGTGTGAAAGCCTTCATACATCCACTTTGGAAACTGGGTCCAGGAACACTATACATTTTCTATTAATTTGGAAACAAAATTAAAGTGTGATTACAGATTACAGCTTGACTTATTGACTATTTTAATATAAGCAGAGCACCTGGTGATTCTTCATTTCTTCCTCTCTCCTTTGCTGAAGTTGCTTTAATTGCACTTGGAGCTGATTCTCCACTTGCCTCTGCTTGTCCAGGACCTCCTGGTAACGCTCTTTCAACAAGGTTCTCTCTGTCATCATTTTATCCTATTGATAACAAAAGAAAAGTTTTAATTCATCAATTTAATTACAAGAAATATTCACAAGTGTCTGTTCAAGGTCTTGTGCATAGCTCTATGACTGCAAGGTATAAGATTGTAGCTACTAAAAAAAAAAAAAAAAAAAAAGATTGTAGCTACTAGCCAAAAGTGGCTATGTAAATTTAAATTAATTAAAATAAGAAAATTTTAAAATCTGACCTCTCAGCCACCTCGTTACATTGCAAGTGCTCGTAGCCACATGTGGCTACGAGCCACACCAGTGGCTACCATACTAGATAACACAGATAACATTTCAATCATTACAGAAAATTCTACTGTACAATACTGCCCAAAGGCAGGAGTTGATAACATTCAGCCTATGGGCCAAATCCAGTTATCAGCTGTTTTTATAAATAAAAGTTCTATAGGAACACAGCCACATCCAATGATTTACACAGGCTGTTTTCACATTACAGTGAGACAGTGGAGTGGTTACTTAGAGCCACAAGGCCTAAGATATTTACTATCTGACCCTTTACAGAAAAAAAATGCCAATCTCCACTCTAGAGAATGAGAGGACAGAGGCATTTTATTATCCATCCAAGAGAAAAAGAAAAGAATGGGCAAAAATAAAGAACAGATCACCTACTCACAATGCGTCCAGAAGCTGGAATTCTTAGCTGGTCATTAGTGAAACCTGCCAAATCCACTAAGAAGGTCTGGGAATTTGGTATTCAGATTTTGAACAATTTGGCAAGTTCTTATACAAAGTAGGAAGTAGAAAGCTTTTTTTTTTAAAAGAACTTTATTTTTTATTTTTTTAAAGATTTGTTTAGTGATGCCAGAAGTGTGGGGGGGCAAGAGGATTCATCAGAGACAGAGTGGGGAACAGAACAGGCAAATGTACTGAAATACACTGCTGAGGGGAGCAGCGGGCGAGTCAGGAGAGGTCTGTACGCCATATGGGTCACCCTCCTGGCCAGGGATCAAACTCGTGCTGCAGTGGCTGTGGATAGCTTCATAAGTTGCATCTTAACCCCTTGCGCCACTAGGGAGGCCCCCAGAAGTAGAAAGCTTTTGAGGACTTAACAAGTTAAATTTGGCCTCCTCCATATCAGTAAATCAAGAAAAGCAATGGCTACCTTTCAAAAGGATACTAGCATGTTGAAGATCAATTCAAAACACATCTGATGTGTGGTACATGTACACCATGGAATATTACTCAGCATTCAAAAAAGATAAACACATGCAATTTGCAGCAACATGGATGGCGCTGGAAGGGATCATGCTCAGCGAAATAAGCCAGAAAGAAAAAGAAAAATACCGGATGGTCTCACTCATAGCAGGAATCTAGAAAACTTAAATAAGGGACCAGGAAAATGAATAACTATAAGAAAGTGAAAATCAAAATCAACAAACAACTATGAACCAGAGACACTCTATGGGGGGTGGGGGGGGTGGGGAAAGGAGGGATTGGGGTCAAAATAAGGAGGTTGTAATTGTATGGGGAATATAAAAATAAAATTTAAATTAAAAAAATAAAAAATAAATAAAACACATCTGATGTAAAGCAGCCCAGGAAAAATTTACACAGAGAGCATTAAACTAAGTTTGTTCATTAAAAGATAACTATTTTCAAAGCAAACAAAGGTTTGAGAAATAAATGGGGGAATATTTATCACATTATGATTGAAAAAAAAAAAAAGCTCTCAAGAAGGACCTTTAGTTTTAGGATATCCAGTGTCAGTTCATGTACTGCAATATGACTAAGGTTCCCTAAATCAACTCCTGAGCACAACATTTTACAGGGATTCTGAACCTGGGGTCTACCAATGGGTCTCAGGGATCTCTGAAGTTTTTTTTTTTTTAATTTTATTTATTTATGTATACAGGAGCTGTGGTGCAGGTCAGAGGTGCAGGGGTGAGAGGATCCACCAGAGACTGAGTGGAAGCAAAACAGGTGGATCCACTGAAACACACTGCTGAGGGGAGCAGCGGGCAAGACAGGAAAGGTCTGCTGAGCCCTGTGGGTCAGCTCCCAGGCTGGGAATCAAACTCTGCTGCAGTGGCTGCGGATAGCTTCATAGGTTGTCTTAACCCCTTGCGCCACCAGGGAGACCCACCTTTTGAAGTTTCTTAAATTGGTATGTGTGCAAATATTTTTGAGAATCAGTTTCAAAAGATTCTGAAAGAGGACCTTAACTCAAGAAAAGTTAGATCGCTATGAACCAATAGATGAAATTAGATTAGCAGATTCTTTCTTTGTAACCACAGCTTGTCTTTACTTCCCTATGGAACCTTCTCTGTGATACATCTTTAGAAAAACATAGGATGGGTGGAGAAAAAATCCAGTCTCATAGAGAGCATCTCCAGATACATTCTAGCAGTACCAAGATGAATTTAAAGATACACAGTAAGTCGCTTTATTCAAGTGATCCCATCTTAACAAGTCAAAGAGTTGTTACACATTGTTACCTTGTTTCTTCAGAGGCTAACTGGTCCAGAGAGTCAGGAGTCATAGTTTCAAATGTGGGCAGTGGGAAATTACAGTACATTCACAAGAACCATGACAATTAAAACAGGAACCAAGTTTCATATATTGCCACCAAGTTTAACACCTGGCTAGCTCACTGCTTTCTTTTAAGAATTATTTATTTATTTATTTATTTTATTTAAGATTTATTTATTTTTTCATACAAGCACTGGATACAGTCAGAAGCGCGGGAGGGTGAGAGAATTCACCTGAGCCAGCGCGGCAGAGTGACGAAGTACACTGCTGAGGGGCGCAGAGGGTGGCAGGAGAGGTTTGCGCACCATGTGGGACCCTCACCAGGCGGCCTGGGATCTAATCGGTGCTGCTGAGGCTGTGCGCAGCTTTTCAGTCCAGCGCTGAACTGCTGTGCCACCAGGGGAGGCCCAAGCTCACTGCTTTTTAAAAGCAAGTGGGCCACATGCCCCTCAAAAGAATACAGCCAAACAAAAAATCCAACCCTGGGCTGTTTTTGACCCACTGGATTACCACTGGAGCTTCCTCTAACTTTTTAGTTGGTCCCTTCAACTAGAAAAATGTCATCTTAACCTCACCTTACAACTGTGGGAACAAAATAAAAACTCCGTGTAAAATGCTTAGAGTAAGTGCCCAAGAAAAAGTGACCTCGCCTTCTGTCCTTGGAGAGTCAACAAGCCTGGTTTTCACCCAGCACAGGTCTCTCGTCTCTCCACAGGTCTCTCGTCTCTAGGATCATCTTACCTGTCTATCAGTTCTACCTGTCCTGAATTTCATTGGCTTCATCTGGTCAATGTGTCCAATGACTTACTTCTTTTGACTGTAAGTTGCACCATTTACCTACTTTCTAATCTGGCTGCTACAGGCTTTTCCCACCCACTCAATTAGTGTATCTTACCCTAAACACCTCTTCCTGATCCTGGAGTAGCTTTCCCAGCACGCCCATCCTTCCTCTAGAGCAATATATATTTCAGTATCCACACGCTTAAAGGCTGGAAGTTTTTGCCACAAAATGCCAGGAATAGTTTCAGGAGACCATTTTAATAAAAACAAATGTGATGTTCTTCATATAAGTTTTAAAAGTCAATTACATAGGAATAAAATAGATAGTTGAATAACACATGAGGTCAATTGTATTGTGAATTGATTATAATGCATCTGTATTATAATAAGTGCTCAGGATCACATTTTGAAAGAAATATTGATAAAATGGCACATGTCTAGGTGAAAAAGTAACCAGGATAATGAAAGGGTTGAAAATGATAAGGGTTGAAGGGTTCAAGAAAAGTAGTAAAACACCTGTGGCTTTTTTACCTGGAAAAGGTTCTGACTTAAGGGGGGAACAGGAAGTATCATTTAAAAACTTGAAGTAGATGTAGGGCTCACAAAAGTATTTGGATTTACACTCCATAGCTCAAAAGAAAACTAAAGTTTTTGAGGTTCTGTTCTTTTTTTAAAAAAAAAATTTATTTATTTATGCATATGAGAACTGGGGCACAGGCCAGAGGCGCGTGGGCAGGAGGTGTGTGTGTGAAAGAATTCACCAGAGACAGAGTGGGGAACAGAACAGGCGAATCTACTGAAATAAACTGCGGAGGGGAGCCTTGGACAACTCAGGTCTGCTGTGCCATGTGGGTCAGCTCTCTGGCCAGCCAGAGATCGAACTCATGCAGTGCTGCAGTGGCTGTAGATAGCTTCATAGTGCTGTGACTTAACCCCTTGTACCACCAAGGAGGCCCAAGATTCTGTTCTTAACTCCGAATAAGCTCTAACAATAAACTATCTGTGAATAAATGTCTCATGTTTACAAGTGATCAAACAGAAGTTAGCTGACCACCAGCCACAAATTTTATAGAGATGCCGGTGTCTTTTCAGCTGAGATGATGTCACTGTAGACCTTCTGCAATAATGGTTCTATGTATCAACGAGCATAAGTACTTACCAGATTCTTTTCAATATCTTGATCTGTGTTTACCTCTGAATCAGCCGTCTTAAAGTCAGTCTATAAAGAAAGAAACAATAACATTCAGAATTGCTCACAGACATTTTAAAAGGTAGACTTACTCTAATACTTTCACCTAGAAATCTGCCACAAGTAACTAGGAAGCTAACTTTTGACTCTCTCCCTTTATCAGCTTCATAGCATGGTGATTCTGGCAAATGACCGGCACCCATACTGCACTAAGCATTTACCCCACAAGATAACCTGAACAAGACCCAACACTGACAGTCTTGAGTCCAAGATAAGAATTTTGCCCCCTACAACCTATTGTGCGCATCCTTGCTCCCACAACAAAGCACATTCGTTGCTAGAAGGCAGGATACACTGTACTTCTTAAGATGTAGGTCAGAGACTTAACAAGTATTACTCCTGCAAGAACACAGATGGGAAGGATGAATACGAATGACCTACACACATCAATTACTCAGCGAAAGAGAGTACATGTAAATCATAAAGTAAGGCATATAGCTCCTAGTCCCTGCATTTAGACAGGGACTACTCCCTGCGTTTAGGCTCCTGGCTTTATTATTTATTGAACCCAAGAATGAAGTCATTGCATAGCGCGGTATGAAAAGTGTATGAGAGTTGCCAGTGAAAAATAGAGACTGAGTAATTCTCCACCAAGTGTGGAGAAATCTCGCACACCCTCGAAATAAATAAATAAAAAGCCCCAATTCCATTTTAGTAGTAGAAACTTGATACTTGACCTGTACGGCAATGTTCTGAGAAAGCTTCAGGGAAGAGCTATCCTGATCATCATCCTGATCCACTCTGACTCCTTCAACCCCATTTGCTGGAGGTACTACAGGTCGGAAATCCAAGCCTGTGTCCCTGCTACCTTCCTTTAGGATGGAGGCTTGTGGGGATTTCTCTTCAGAACAATTCCCGGAGGCCAGCTGCTTTGTGTGGCAACCTGCCTTAAGAGTGACTGGATGGAGGCTCTCCCGCAGGCGCGTGTCCCCCTCCTCTCCTGCTTTGTTGGCCACGTCCTTCAAATCAGACTGAGACCCACCGCCAGAAAGACCAAGGGCTGTGGCTATCAAGTTTTCTCCTAAAACCGCCCGGTGCGTTGCTGAAGTGTCACCTGCTGATGAACCAGGATTCTGCTCTGGGTGTTCCAAATGGGCATTTCTGTTATTCTCCTTGGTTATCGTTTGGCTACTTACACTCGACAGAGGAGAGTTCTTGTGCTTCTGTGCAGGGTCTTTGGGGCTATCAAAAACATAAAATAAAAAGTTTCTCTCTTCACCCAATCTTAAAGTGTATGAAATGTATGACTTAACACTTTAAACTTAACCACTAGAAAAACAGAAAAACGCTAGACTATAAAAGCCCTCCAAATTAGCAAAATGAAAAGGAACTGTGTGGTGATTAAGAACCAGAGTACTGGGTCTCCAGAACTTTATAGTAAATGACAAAATACAAATGTTTCTAAAGAGCAAAAGTACTTTTGAGGGCCAATTTGAAAAAATGAGAATGAAACAGCCTAATGTTAGAATATTTAATTTAATTACACATATTAACTTAGTTACACATATTTCAACAAGTAAAAAAACTACTTTAGACATTTTGTTTTTAATTCTTTCACATTTTACAAAATCTTTCTTCATTGAAACTCATTATATAAATCTTTGACCAAAACCACTTTTTAAATACAGCAAGTTTTCCAGAGCGTAACACCTTCACTTCAGTTGTCTAAAGTACAAACAGTTTGAATCCAAAATTAAAACTGTCAGTAGAACTTTTATCCCAGACAACAAATGTAACATGTATAACATTGGGATAGTTACATATATATATATATTTTTTTTTTTGCCATTAACTTACTGCTTTCTAAAGAAATATTTAAAACCTATTTGCATCAACATCCAATCTTTACATCTATAAATCTTTCACCAGGAATAATGACTAAATCTATGTTAATTTTTTTTGCCCTTTAAACTAACTCTGTCAAGTAATACCCTTACGTAATGCCCCAAATTAGCACTGACTGGGCTTCAGACCAATGTGTCTTTTCCCCTCAACTGTACTTGTTCGAAATAAAACAATTAAGAGAGCATCCTGTGACAAGAGTATTACTGATTCCTTGCTGGGGTTAAATGAGGTGGAAGGGGTATTTAATTATAAATTTGGACATACACAGTGCTTCGGTGGGAATCCTGAGTACCTTTTACTAGTGGTTTAACTCTGGGCACTTAATTCGCTTCACTTGTAAAAGAGAGGTAATATTACCCACATAATAGGATTGCTGTGAAGACTGTGTAAGATAATGCAATGAAGTAGACTGTAATGGTATAAACACTCGAAAAAACTCACTGCCATTATTACTACTAGTTGTATATGGCTGATTCTATTTATAAAATGAAGACCCAAGTTTATAGTTAGACTAACTTTAACATTTTCCCCATTACCCATTCACTAACCAACCTCCCTTCAATTAAACAAATATTTAGTAAGTACTGTGAAGTCTGACAAGCCAGTTTAAACCCTGATTCTAAGATAGCTTGGCAACCATGGGCAAGTTACTAACCTCTCTGTGTCTCAGTTTCCTCACCTGTAAATGGGAATGATAATATTAGCACCTAACTCCGTGGACTGTTGTAATGGTTAAATGTATGAATATATACAAAGCTGTTAGTACAACATTATGTATTGTATTAAGGCGTAGATACTCTAGAAAAAGAGTTGAAGTAGAATATATAATCTCAATTTAGTACAGCATTGTATATAACAATGTGTTCACCACTGTAAAATGCAGGTTTGGACAATTATAATTCCTACCCTCAAGAGTTTAGGTAGAAAGTATCCAGTAAATCATAATATCAAAGATATATTTATTTATCTGTGGATATAGATATATAAATACACAAACATGTGTAGATGCATCTATATACATATATCTATATAATATAGTACAATACATATACACACAAACACACAGAGGTATGATACATAAACATGTAATTAAATGAACATAAGTCCATGTAGGATAGCGTGGGGAAATATTTGCATTTTGGGATGTCTGACCTCCTGTTTTCTCATCTATTTATCCAACAAACATTCAGCATGCCTGCTAAGTGTCAGGGCTGTTTTGGATGCCAGAAATACAACTACAGATCAGATGGTCCCTACCTTTAAAGCTTTATCTAGTGCAGTGCCACTAGAGCCCCAAACAGGAAGGACCAGCTACCCTTCCATTAACCCATCTCGAAAGCCCTTTACCCACATGAAATATACCCAATCAAGAATTCACACATTACCTTAGACCATCTGGGAGACTGTCATCTGATTTGGAAGCACATAAACTAGAAGTGGATTCCGGAGGATTGGGGGCATTAGCCACAACACCAGCTACCTCAGATGCTGCCATCATGCTCTGTACATTCAGAAAGAAATTGCAGGTTACAGGTTTCAAATTTTTTTAACAAATGTATCTTGCCCCCCTCAGCATGTCCTTACAACAGAGTTGTTGCAGGAAAGAAACAGAGAAAAAGTTGGGCTCCAGAAGAAAATACTTGAGCATCCTTTAGAAGGGTATTAGTAAGAGGCATTGCATGCAATAGGTCCCAGTACATGAAATCCTAGGAGTCACCACAAATAGATAAACATGCAGAAGTAGGTACAAAAGTTTTGGTGTCCACTTTTGGCAGAAATGCAGTCATTTAAAACAGACTATAGTCTGTAAGAGTCTTCCAAATGGTTAACAGACCTAGTCTACTATAAAGCTTGTATGGTGGGGCATATCAGTAATATGTTGTTTCATGTTACATTAAAAGCAATCTCTCCATTAATTTAAGTCAAGTTTTTTGGAGGTGTTTGCATGTGAGAAAAAGCAATACTCTATTGAACCATCCCAGTTATCTTTTCCTCCATCACAGGGTTCCCCACAAATGGGAAAAGTTTGATAAACCACCAAGTGAGGTAAGTAGACTTTTCAGAGTCACTACAGGGGCGCAAGAGTATGAAAATAAGCTGAAAAACAGGGTAACTCAAGGAAGGGGAGCAAGACAATACTTTTCTTAGATCAAAGAATCATCCTTTATATTGCAGGAAAAAATTCAAGGCCCTCTATGGTGCAGAGATAAAGGGGGCAAAGGATAGTTTGGGCAGTGGTGGGGCAGTAACAGTGAATTCACTTTAAATTCATTTTTATTTTAACAGCATCACAGTTCAACCCCAGACCTTGAAGCACACATAGCACAGGCATAGAGACCAGGCTATGTCAACACTCCAGTCACAGGCCAAAGACCCTCTGTGCCTCAGTTTCCCCTACTACACAAAGCTGGTGAGAAAACGGCCCCCAATCGTCATTCCTGCTGCCTCAGGTGCACACTTCCTGGCCCAAATGAGCCCCGGCTCGGGGGTCCTGGCGCCCAGTAAAGGACACCCCAGGGTGCGAGTCACGCAACTCCGCGGCTGCACTGCCCAAGGTGGAGCAGGACAGGTACATCTGGCCGGAGGCTGCAGTGTGGGGTGCAGAGTGGGCTACACCCCGGGATCCCCGCGCCGCAGGCCGGCGGCGACCACCAGCCAGGTGCCCAGAGCGACGGGTCCTCGGGGGAGCAGGGGCGACAGTGGCCAAGGGGACAATGGGGGGAAGCAGCGCGGGGTGTCCGCGGCCACCCTCCACAGGGGGTGTCTCCACGGACCGCTTCCTGGGCCGGAGCCCTGCACCCCGCCGCCCCCGCCCCCCGCCCGCGGACAGCCCCGGGGCCACCCCTAGGCCGGGACCCCCGCCCCGTCCTCGCAGCACCCTCCACGCCCCCAACCTCACCCCCTCCCCCGCCCTCGCCCCCGCCCCTCGCGCCGCAGCCCCCTCCCCGCGCGCCGCCCCGCACACACCTCCCGCGCCGCGCCCCGGGAGGGAAGTGGGGGGAGGGACGGGACGCACCTGAGCGGGAGGAGCGGGGGGAGGGGGCGGCCGGGCCTCGGGGGGGAGGGGTCGAGCGCCTGCCCGCGCGCGACACCTCCCACTTCCGGCGGCGCGAGCGGAGGGGGCGGGGCTCGGCCGGGAGAGGAGAGGCCGCGGGTGGCGCCGCGCCGCCCCCGACGGCGCCCTCTGGCGGCGAGAGCCGGCATCGTCGCGCGGGCGCCGGCGCGGCCGCGGCCCCCTGAGATACACGTGGGCTCTCCGGGGCGCCCGGAGGAACCGCGACGCGAGCGCGAGAAGGAGGAAAGCCCGAGGGAAGGAAGGAAGGAGCCCCCCGGGAGGGGAGCACGGACTGTCGGGGCCGTGGCTGGCCGCGGGCAAGGAGGAGCGAGGGGGTTTTAAAGATCGTAACCGAGAGGCCCCTTTCAGAGGACGCCATGCAGGAGGAGACGGTCCCGGCGGGGAGGACCCCTCTGGAAGATGCCGAGCACGCGGGGCCGCGGGGCCGCGGGGGGAGCCCGCCGCCGCCGCACGCCCCTCTCCGGCCCGGGAGCCCCGGGAGGCGGCCCCCTGGCGCCGCGGCTGCGGGCCGGGCGGCCCGGCCGAGGGCGCGCGCTGATTGGCTGCGCCGCCGGGCGGAAGTGACGCGCCTGTCACCGGCTCCTGGGGCTCCCGGGAAGCCGCGAGTTTCCGCAGGGGGCGGCGGCAGCAGCTGCGGCCCGGCTGGTGAGTTGGGAAGTCGGCGGGGACGGGGCTTTGGAAGTCGGGGTGGCCTGAAACGGGGGGGAGCCGGTGTCTGAGGATGAGGAAGCTGCACAGAGGGCGCCTCCAGCCCGGGCCCGGGGAGCCCAGGGACCCCGAGCACCGGTTCTGAGAGTCCGGGGCGGTGTGGGTCCCTGCAGGGAGAGGGGCGCGTTGCATGCGGCTGTTTGACCCGAGAGGGGGAAATCGAGGACACCGACCCCTGTAGGCAGCCTGGGTTGTAGGAACAGGGTGCAGAGGCTGCGAGGGGGACAGGCTCTTAGGGAGCAGAATCTCCAGAGCCTGGACTGCCCATCTGATTCCTCCTTCCTTGGCACCTAAAAATGCCTGCCAGTTGGGATGAGATGGAAATCTGCTCTCTGAGGGCATTTGAAGTTCCTGTCCCCAATCCTGGGAGGTTGGGGTGGGAGTCTGGTGCTGTTCTTGCCAGGGGGGGAAGGAGGAAGCGGTGATCTGGTTTCACTCCTCTTCTGGAAATCCCTGGGTTCTACTGAGAGGGAAGAAGCCTGCTTAGGTGCTTCACTATCTGGCAATCTTACAAGATTTTGTTTTAGTTAGAAAGGTGTGCAGACTGGCAAAGATCGAGGGTCAGAGTGGGACCATTGAGGATGCTGGAGGGTAGGAGGAATTTGAGAGAGAATATGCCTGGGAATATGCCTGAGAACCTAAGAGAAAAAGAAAGGAGGAGGTGTGGAATGCATTTTAGAAGGAAATGTTAGACGGAGTAAAGTTCCCTTCTTCCTTTCCAAAGAGACGTGGGTCAAATACCCATTTTCTGTAATGTTTTGAGTCAAATCCAATTGGATATGTGTGGGGGGATTACTTTAGAAGCAGGTGCCCCTGGAGGAACCCAGCCACCAATGAACATGCAGTATATACATGTTCTGCCTCCCGTTCACCTGTCCCTGTGCCCATGGCTGCCTGCTATTTCTAACATGGCACTTCTGTCAAATCATGGGTGGCAGTCCCAAATTTGGAATCTGATTCCTCATGTGCAAGCCACCCAGCTGAGCCAATGCTAAGGCACCCTCTGCTGCTGAAGTCAGTCATTTCTTCCCTTCCACTGGCCCTCGTGTCCTTGAGACCTGTTCCCTTTCTCTTGCATTCTGGGACTTTCCCTGTTTCCCCTGTCTTCTGTCTGCTCTTGCTTCCCCCTGGCAGCCTGCAGCTATACACAAACCCAGAAGTTAGCTCCCACTGGACTTCTCTTTTCTCAAGAGAAGTCTTGGGTCACAGTTGAAGCCCCCTTCCAGGTGTCTCAGAGGAAAAGAAAGGAGCGTGGTATCAGTGTCAGGACAAGTAGGGTTTCTGGGTTTTGTCCTGATTTGACCTTTCTGTGCCAGTCTGTGATCTATTTGAGGTCCTTGGAAATGATACTTGATCGTTGGCTACTGTCTTTGGTCCCAGGCCCTGGGGTTCATGGTTAGCCTTGGCTTGTTCCGCTGGGCTTAGGAGGACACCATTTCTTCTCTCCTCGGAGCCCACAGGTCTGCCGTCAGTGCTCAGAGTCAACCCTGCTGACAGTGCAAGTGATGCCTTTTCTCCACTGGCACAAAATGAGTGTGAGGTGGTTAGCCAGACCAGGAGCTCAACCTCACGGCGAGTCCAGGTGGGAATGGGGTCCCCACAGGGGGGAGAGAGCCCTAAGGACCCCTGAACTGAGAAGTCAACTTGGGAAAGATTTGTGTACCCTCTCAACTAAGGGATGGATGGTTTCTCCTATAGAACAGTCGTAATTCTGCCAGTAGTTTGCGGGAGTGATGAAACTTTAAAGCTTTTCAGTAGAAATGGCCAGAAAGAGCAGCCTGGTACCTTAGCCACTGGACATTCTATTGAGAGGGGGAATGGCCCAGCACGCTGTGGAGCTGTCCACTGGGGTTAGTGCTGGTCCACACTGTCTAGGGGCTTATCCTTGTCAGTCAGTGATAAAAGTGAATTAAAAGAGAGGCTCAAATGTTTAATAATTTAAAAGGAATGGTTTGGGTTTTCCAGGTGCAATACACCCATGGCTCAGTAGCCTCTGATTCCCACAGTTTGCAGCTCTTTTATCTCTGATGTCTTTTTTCCTTTGTCTGCAGCCTGCTGCTCTGATGCCGAGGGGGAGGCAAAAAGTGCCACACTCGGATGCCCCCCTGGGCCTGCCCATCTGCCTCTGGCTGGAGTTCTTACTGGTTCCCTGGGTCATGGGCTTGGCAGGGACTGGTGGGCCTGGGGACCAAGGGCCAGGGGGGCTAAGCTGGGCTGTACATCTGGACAGCCCAGAAAGCGAGGGGCAGGAAGAGACTCTGGAGCAGCAAGCAGATGCCTTGGCCCAGGCAGTAGGGCTGGTGAACTCCGGACGCATCGGGGAGCTCCAGGGACACTACCTCTTCATCCAGCCTGCTGGGCATAGGAAGGACCAGCAGGTGGAGGCCATCCGGAAGCAGGCAGAGGCTGTGTTTACCCGGCACGAAGCTGTGCGCTGGCACTCGGAGCAGAGGCTGCTGAAGCGGACCAAGCGCAGCCTCCACTTTAACGACCCTAAGTACCCGCAACAGTGGCACCTGGTGAGTCCAGGCTGCAATCTGAGCTTCAGAGGGAGACGTTTGGGATATCCTGTTCTTAGTGGGCTTTTCACTGTTTCATCTTCAGTGACCCCTATCTGTGCACAAGGAGATATTTCTATGGGTTCCAGCTTCCCAGTGCTCACTTCTAGAGAGCCAGGGGGCTGCAGTGTTTAGGACGTGGATGCCTGGACTCCAGTCCAGCTCTGCTGCTTATACTACCACGTGCCCTTGGGCAACCTGCTTGACCACTCTGTGCCTCAGTTTTCCTATCTGTAAGATGAGACTCTAATAGTACCTACCTTGTAGAGTTATGGTTAGGAAAAATGAGTTAATATGTCTGAAGTACTTAGAACAGTGCCCAGTGTATGATAAACTCTTTGTTATGTTAACTATATTAAAAAGCAAAATTCACAAATTTAAATAGCTGATTGACTAGATGAAATGGGCAGCATCCTCATCTACCTATTGCAAGGACTTCCATAAAATGGAGAGTATTTAGGGACAGAGAGTGAGACAAGGTATTAACAAAAGAAAAGATAATTTCAGGGAAGGGGGTTACTTTATGCACATGACCTCACTGGTGCTGATTAAAAAATTCTAGATTGATGGGTTTAGAATGACACTTTTAGAAGAGGTTGAAATTGCCATGGAAGTTAAGGTGGGAGCTCCAGGATGAAGTTCTCCATTTTGGAACCTTTTTGCTGTTTGCTCTCCATTTTGGAATTGTTTTCTCTATTTATAAATGTTATTACAAAACATTAATGCAGGTCCTCCCTGGCTCTGCAGGGGGTTAAGTCTCAGCACTGTGAAGCTACGAATAGCCACTGCAGCACAAATTCAAGCCCTGGCCAGGGAGCTAACCCACATGTCACAGCAGACCTCTCCTGTCTCCCCATCTATTTCCCTCAATGGTGTATTTCAGTGGATCCCCCTATTCTGCTCCCCACTCCGTCTCTGGTGAATCCTCCCACCACCCCAGCCACACCACCTTGTATGCATAAATAAATAAATCTTTTAAAAAAAGGACCATTAATACAGCATGCATATATAGATACATATATATATATGTATATATATATATACACACATACACACACACACATTATACATGGCACAGCAATTATCCATCCCTTTGCCCTAGTCACCATGATCCATTATCAACATGAATGATACCAAACCTTCCTAGAGACATAGGCAGGGACAAGACTCACTTGTGCCCCCTGACTCTGTCCTCACCTGCACTTCTTGGTCTACAACCGCAGTCTGGCTCTTCAACAGTGGCCAAGAGGGAGAGGGGCTGCCAGCTCTAACCTTGTCTCTCTGGAGGTTGTGCCTTGTATCTCTGGATTCCCCAGGCTTGACAACAGTTCCTCACCCTGTCTCTCCTGCAGAATAACAGACGGAGTCCTGGCAGGGACATCAACGTGACAGGTGTATGGGAGCGCAATGTTACTGGACGAGGTGTGACTGTGGTGGTGGTGGATGACGGTGTGGAGCACACCATCCAGGACATCGCCCCCAACTATGTGAGTGGCCCTGGACTGACCCTCCTACCCCCATATCTTACCTCCTTTTTTGGTATGGCCTTAGGCTTGATCCCTTTGGGGTCTATTGGGTCAATCCCCAGTCTGGAGGTCATTGGGTCAATCCCCGGGCACCTGGAAGGTACCCAGCCTGTCATCCTTTTCCCCTAGTCAGCATTCCAGGCTGGCAGTTCAAGTACAGGGAGTGGCCCCCATCTGGCAAGAGAGAGGATCTTCCTGGTTCCAGGCCTACTTTCTGGTTCCAGCCTTTGCTCTCTGCCCTCAGGAGTATGAAGTGATTCCTGTAGGCAACTCCCCTCCCCCCACAGGTTTTAGTACTTTCCTCTTTTCAAAGCCTGGCCTTTAAGTAGCCCTAAATCTCTCTATCCCCAGTTTTTCAAGCCGTGGAGCAATTTCCATGTCTAAAATGGACAAGAAAGAAGTTGCTGGGAGCTGAGGCACTTCTGAGCTTTGCCCATAGCGCCACCCCCACCCCCACCCACCCCCACCCCCCGCCGGTCATATCTAGTAGCCCATACAGGGAAAGGTAGATCTGCCACCCTGGCCAGAGACCTAAATGTCCAGTTCCCGCTCTCCCTGGACCCTAAGACCTGAACCCTTTGAACCATGAGTGACCATGTGGTGCCTTCCCCAATGTTTCAGTGCCCTGAGGGCAGCTATGACCTCAACTCGAATGACCCGGACCCTATGCCCCACCCGGACGTGGAGAATGGCAATCACCACGGGACACGCTGCGCGGGAGAGATCGCTGCTGTGCCCAACAACAGCTTCTGTGCTGTGGGAGTGGCGTTCGGGAGCCGCATCGCAGGTGCCCTACCATCTGTCCCTCTCCCCCCACCCCTGACCTCTCAGGCAGCTCAGCGCCCAGAGTAGCTTCCGGTCAGTATCTATAGTGCAAGTTACATCGTCGACGGTTCCCAGTGTAGTGGTTTGCAAACATGTTTTTATCAACAGTGCCCACCATATAAAACAGATGAAAGTAGAGATGCTCTCAGTGTGGAGTGAGTGACCCAACTTGTAATGACGACGCCTTTTACATTTCTGTTATGCTTGTGTTTTCATCAAGCATCGAGTGCCTTCCCATCTGCCCTTCCACCAGTCCCCATTATGTCAGTGGTGGTGCCTCCCCCGGCTCCTAGCACTCCAGCTCCCAGGCCTTCTGATGGTCTGACAGTTGCCATCTGTTCTCCATCCTTTCAAGACTCCTAAGCAGCCCTGCCCCTGCCCTAGGTTTGTTTTATTGTTCCTTTGCTTATCGGCCTGGTGAAGGGCATGAATAGGGACATTCTCCCCATGATTCTCTGTAAGTCCTTAGAGCCTTTATGCTGAATAGATTGGCTGTAATTCCTCTTACCCTCCAGCAGAGGGCAGTCGCCCTCTCTATGAGGCTAGAGAGGGAGCCAGAAACTTTCAGGGCCTAAGTCCCTTCTGCAAGCCCCCTTTGTCCCTATGTGGTCATCAGGATGGGACCCTCTCTGTTTTGGAGGACAAAATTGGGCATCTACGGTACTAGTAGTGATAATGAGTACCTTTTGTTGACACCTTCTGTGGGTCAAGCACTGTGCAGGTGTTCTAGAGATGCAGATAAGAAGGACCTTGGCTTCCTACATTCTAGCCTATGCCTCTTCCCACCAGACCCTGTGAGCCTGAGAGTCAGATATTTAGCACATTTCTAGATAGGTATGTCCACGTGGTATATAAATTCAAAGGGTGCAAGAAAACTTAGAGAGAAAAATGAGTCCTCATGAGGCTCCCCACCACCCAGTTCCCCATCTGGGGGACCAGCATTATTTAGGAGCTGGTATGACTTTACTGTCTAGGTATCCGGGTGCTGGACGGACCCCTCACCGACAGCATGGAGGCTGTGGCCTTCAATAAGCACTATCAGATCAATGACATCTACAGCTGCAGGTGAGTAGACCCCGGGTAAGGGGGAGGGACAGAGGTGGGAGAATCTGGGCTGAATCTTCCACTGAAGGAACAGAAAAATGGGCTCATTCGGGCACATCCAGGCAGGGCACTCCTCACTGGGGTGAGGCCCCGGGGCATTGCCCTCATTTCTCCTGACCCCCAGTCACTGGGTGCTCAGCCTTAAGCTCAGGTCACCCAGTAATCAGTTTGCCTTGTGAGGAGTCTCCATCCTGCCCTCTGCTTATTTGTTTAATAAACTCATAAGGCCTCTGGGAGAAAGGAGGCTTTCCTCTCTAACCATAGCTAAGTTGAACACTCAGTGCCAACCCCTGCATCCTACACATGTAAATACACCTATGGCTTCAGGCTTCATGGCTATCAGAGGTGGGGGTGGGTATATAAAGAAACTGCCCTCATGGCATTGATGGTACCTGTTCTTCCCCTTATCTATACTCCCCCAAATCCATAATATTGTTATGCATGGTGTTTGCTTTTTCTTAGAGAAAGAATAGAGAACTCAGCCTAAGACCCAAGACCCCACACAGATCGAGTACTTATGGGAGC
Source organism: Talpa occidentalis (assembly GCF_014898055.3). Lineage (NCBI taxonomy): Eukaryota > Metazoa > Chordata > Mammalia > Eulipotyphla > Talpidae > Talpa > Talpa occidentalis. The sequence goes on along the minus strand of NW_023601212.1, from coordinate 27,832,580 downwards.
TCGTGGGTCCTCTGCCATCAGCCTAGTATCAGATCCCTAGATTAGGAGAGAGATGGCCCCCACCCCTCTCTACCACCTTGTCTGGTCTCCTGCTCCCTGGGACCTGAGAAAGGATCTGAGGGGCGAGTTAAAGTAGTCCTAGCCTGGAAATATTTCCGAGGAAGAGGCGCCTTAGCCCACAGTTCTGTTTTCCACTTCGGGGTGAGGTCTGGACCTTGGGACCCTCTAGCCTTCAATCATGGGACCCTCTGGGGTAGAGTAAGAGCCAAGGCAGAGAGGTGGCCAGCTGAGACCAGGAGGCTGGGCGGGGAGGAGAGCAGCACGGGGATAACAGGCAGCCACATCCTGGCTCCAGCTCTTCCATCTGGGTCTTTCTCAACAGCTGGGGACCAGATGATGATGGAAAGACAGTGGATGGCCCCCATCAGCTTGGAAAGGTAACTGAAGACTTAATTTCGTTCTATAAGAACTACTACAAATTGATCCCTCTGACTCCCCAACCCTATTGGCAGTGCCAGCCCTATGCCAGCTCACCCCGCCGGCTCACCTGGAGGTGGTGACTTGTAGGGGATGAAATGGAACAATACTTTGAGATTGTTTTCCTTTGATTTTCATGTTCAGCTTCCCATTCTTAGCCCCGCCAGTGTGATAAGCAGAGCACAGCTTTCAAGCAGTCTCTCAGCTAACAGCTTCTTTCCTTCTTGTGTCCATATTTAAATCTCTTCTGTCCATGCCCAGTGCCCTTTGAGTTTTTACCCTTTCCTTCTGGAGGGGAAGAGAGGACAATTGATGTAGAAGGTAGAGGTCTTTCTAGGAGTTTCAGCTGATCCCCAGATGTTTTTCTCCTCAGGCTGCCTTGCAACATGGGGTAATCGCCGGCCGCCAGGGCTTTGGAAGCATCTTCGTGGTCGCCAGTGGCAACGGAGGCCAGCACAACGACAACTGCAACTATGACGGCTACGCCAACTCCATCTACACCGTCACCATAGGTAGCGCCTGCTGGTTCTGTGTGTGTGCCTTAGTGGTGAGGGGACTGGGTGTCTGGGGTGCCCCATCTTCCATGTGTCTCTCTGCACATGTGAGCACATGTGTTTCTTCAGGAGGGATGAGCTCCGCTCTCCAGAGATTACAGGGCTTCCTCAGATCCCAGCATGCCATGGGAATTCACCCCAACCTCTGGACATTGCCCACCCCACCTCTACCTCCACCACCACTGCTTAGGCCTCTGCCCAGCCTCTCTTCCCATGGGCCGCTTGTCTCCTGCTCGAAGCCTTCCTGATCCCCGCCTCCCCTAGGGCTGGGACCTGTGCTCCAGTCCACAACATTTGCCAGCCAGTTGCACATATTAGCAACCCACCTTCCTCCCGGAGATGAGATCAGGACCAGCCTCCTCCATCTGGCCCCCATGGTCGCAGAGCGTGACTTACTAACTCTTACATGTGGAGAACGATGACTGTGTGAAGAGCACATGAGTCGGTGTGGCAGGGGAGACGATGCTCAGGCCATCCCCTCATCTCGGCTCCCCTTTCCCCTGCTCCGTCCCCAGGTGCTGTGGATGAGGAGGGGCGGATGCCTTTCTATGCAGAGGAGTGCGCCTCCATGCTGGCGGTCACCTTCAGTGGGGGGGACAAGATGCTCCGGAGCATTGTAAGTGCTGCCCAAGCCCCTCCCGGCCTTTCCCCACAGGACTTCTCTCGGGCATCACAACTGGGTTTCTGTTTGTACCCTGTCTCCTGTCCTGCCCGTCAGCCTCCTCTTCCCTAACTGAGCTGGACCGCGTAAGGTCTGCCCCTGCTGGAAGACCAGAACTGGGGACACCAATTAAATTTGTGTCCATAGTTTTTGCCTTAAAATTTTTAGCTTGCCCATATTCTCATTGTTATAGGAACTACTAAGCATCCCATTGATTAAATGACTTCTTTGAAACTGTCTTCCTTTGGTAGAACTTGAGCTTTGGCTACGTTTTGGCTTTAAAAAAGTCATCCCTCCATTGCTCTTCAGCCCTTGTGTAAACCCCTTGAGTTCTGGTCATACTGCTCCTCAGAAGTGAAGCAGGTGTGTGCTTTTATGGGGTGGGTAAGGAAAGGAGTCAGGAAAATGTCTGCCTGAGAGACACCTCTTTCCTTGGAGCTGGAATTGGAGCCATAGCTGACCAGATTGGAGCGAGGGAGTGAGCTTTTCTAGCTCTGGGAGTCTATCAAAGAATTTAGGGTCGAGTGCCTGCACCCACTGGCTTAGCTCCATCCCGGCAGGTTCAAGCCAGGACTGTGGACCATCATCATCATCCCTCAGAGAACCGCCTGCTGCTCGTGACCAGTAATGTGGGGACAAGAGGCTCCAGATTGGGGGGGGGTGAGCCAGGTGATGTCAGAGTTCACATTTCTCCAGTGGCCCTGATGGGTCCAAGAGGGCTCTAGAGTCATTGGCAATTAGGCTTCTTGTCTTCCTGTGGGGTCAGATTCATTTTCCAAAACTGAAATTTTGTTTTGCCAATAACTGACTTCTTGTCAACGCAGTGTTCCAAGGCTCTGTGCCAGCTAACCCCAACCTAACCCTGCACCCCAGGGAGAAGAAAAAGAGGGACTGGACTAAAGGAAAAAGGCAAGAGAGGCTTTGCTCAGCAGGCTGGGGTATGGCACAGAAGGTACCCCACCCCAGGTCAGGTTGTTGAGGAGGAAGAGTAGGAACGTACTATGCTCTCCAGGCCCAGGCAGAACTCAGCAGGAACCCGCTCCCCTCACCCAGCCCAGCCCTGGGAAGGCTCCCCAGCATAATCGTCAAGGTTGCCCTGTGGTGCTGGCTTTTCTCCTCACTCCACTCCTTAACGCCGCCCCACCTTCCATCTGAAGTGTAAGTGGCCCAGAAAGAGTTTGCTTAGCCAAGGTCCCATTTTTGGGATGCCCTTGCCTTGGAAGCCCCTTGGACAGGCAGCTCAGTGGATCAGACTTCCTGTGCGCAGGGCATGCTGGTGATACTGCCCACCCCTTGGCGACCTGGGGCAGCTCCCTGTCTTAGCAGTGGCTGCCCGGGGCTCCTGCCTCCCCAGGCAAGTTCACAGGCCTCCCAGCTGAGTACTAGACTGTCCCTGTGAGGCTGTTTCCTTAACAGGAAGAAAGCAATCTGCTCCCTGGCACAGGCCAGGCTGCCCTCTCATTGAGGCTACAACCCCCTTTCTTCTGGGAGTGCAGAGTGTCCGAGTGACAGTTATATCAGCTGCTATAACAGCTGGGAGAGCTGGGAGGGAGGCTGTGAGAACAATGAAGAAAGGCAGTTCTTGGCAGAAATTAGCACCTTGGTGTCCGACCCAGACAGAAGCGAGGAAAAAACAATTCTGTGATCTTAACATTGGCACCATGTGCTAAGGATCCAAAAAGTCACATCGGAGAGAAGATTTAGGCAGGGCCCTCAGCTAATGTGGCTCCAGAGGATGCCAGACAGACTCTATCCCCCCTACTAGGTGACTCTCACCTCCCGCCTCAGAACCACAGGTAGAAAAGGGGGACTTTTGGAAACCACACTGAGGTGATGGCCCAGAACAAGGAGGCAGTTTGTCCTGCTGATGCCAAAGGCCAGGCCAGGCCAGGCAGGCAGTGTAGACACTGAGCCGGTGGCAAGCCATGGGTTGGACAAGCAGCTGGTTCCCCTTTCCTGGGAACACACTCCCTTGTTCTCACTGATGTCTCTCCAGCCCCTGGCGCCGAGCTGCCAAGTTGGACTTCCTTGAATGGTGCCGTCACTGTTGTCCCAGTTCCAGCCAGGGGCCCGGAGCTCCTGACCACTGCCTCTGGGTGCGGGGGCTGGAAGGTTGGAGCGGGGCCTGGGGTGGAGGACTGGGGAATGGTTATCGGAGGATCAGAGTCGGGATCCTGTCCTCTGCAGTCAGGCCTCTCACCATCTCCTTCCCCCATTGCCAGACCCTCATAAGTAACTCTTTAATGGTTATTATTCTGTTGTCAGCACTCCAGGGACTGTCTTGTGAAGCCTAGAAGGATTCAGGATCCCCTCTGTCCTGACCTGTCTGTGGACCTCCCTCTGGTCAAAGATTCAACTCTCACAGGAAGGCCCACCTGAGAACCTGGGTCTGAGGCTGCTCCCCTCCCCCCACTCCACAGTATCCAACCCTGCCCTCCATTCCACCTCCCAGGTGACCACTGACTGGGACCTTCAGAAGGGCACAGGCTGCACTGAGGGCCACACGGGGACCTCAGCAGCTGCCCCCCTGGCGGCTGGCATGATAGCCCTCATGCTGCAGGTGCGGCCCTGCCTCACATGGCGTGACGTCCAGAACATCATTGTCTTCACGGCCACCCAGGTGAGGAGGACTCTGGCTGGGCCTTCACTCTGGAGCCCATGATCCCCTCTGTTCCCGCTCTAGAAGCAAGCTGTTCTAGTGGTGACATCATGGGGCTTTGCCCTTTTGTCCCAGCTTCCCTGGGGAGCCCATTCCTACTGCCCTTCGTGGGAGTCTGGGCTGGATTGGGCTGGGTGAGCAGGAAAAACAGCAAGGGTGTTGGGATGACAGTGGAAAGGCAAGAAGCTAGCCAGGACTTCTGTCCTTTCAGTATGAGGATCGCCGCGCAGACTGGGTCACCAACGAGGCCGGCTTCAGCCACAGCCACCAGCATGGATTCGGCCTGCTCAACGCTTGGAGACTCGTGAATGCCGCCAAGGTGACCGGCACTGGCAGGGCAGCGAGTCCTGTAGGGAGAAACCAAGGGAGGGAACTAAATCCCTAAAACATTGCCTGGCACCTCGCCAGTGCTTAATAAGTGGTCACTCGTTCATTACAGTTATTTAACCGTTTCATTAATTTTACCCTTATCCGGGCTGAATGAAGACACAGGCTCAACGCTATAATTGAAGT
>NW_023601212.1:27802020-27827616 GCF_014898055.3 Talpa occidentalis | reverse complement strand
TCTGCACATCAAAGAATCTTTACAGACACATCACCCAAAGCAGTGATAGTGAAAGCAAGATAAACAGCTGGGACTACATCAAATTAAAGAGCTTCTGCACAGCAAAAGAGACAATAACAAAAACAAAGAGAAACCCCACCAACTGGGAGAACATTTTTGCACCCAACACTAATGATAAAGGACTGATCACAAAAATCTGCAAAGAGCTGATGAGACTCAGCAACAACAAAGAAAATAATCCAGTCAAAAAGGGCAGAAGAAGCTAAAAGAAACTTCTCTGAAGAGGAAATGCAAATGGGCCAACAGGCATATGAAAAAAATGTTCAACATCACTTGCCATCAGGAAATGCAAATCAAAACTACCATGAGATACCATCTTACACCAGTGAGAATGGCACATATTAAAAAAACTAGCAACACAAATGCTGGCGAGGGTGTGGAGAAAAAGGAACTCTTCTGCACTGTTGGTGGGAGTGCAAACTGGTCCAACCACTGTGGAGAGCTGTGTGGAGATTTCTGGGACCTACTAAAACTAGAGCTCCATAATGATCCAGCAATTCCACTCTTAGTATTTACCCAAAGGACACAGAAACATCAATTCCAAAGAAACACCTGCACCCCTATGTTTATAGCAGCACTGTTTACAATAGCTAAGCTTTGGAAACAACCCAAATGCCCAAAAATAGATGACTGGATCAAGAAGATGTGGTACATATATACCATGGAATATTACTCAGCATTCAAAAAAGATAAACACATGCAATTTGCAGCAACATGGATGGCGCTGGAAGGGATCATGCTCAGCGAAATAAGCCAAAAGAAAAGAAAAATACCGGATGGTCTCACTCATAGCAGGAATCTAGAAAACTTAAATAAGGGACCAGGAAAATGAATAACTATAAGAAGTGAAAAATCAAAATCAACAAAAAACTATGAACCAGAGACACTTTTAGGGGGGCGGGGCGGGAGGGAGGGATTGGGGTCAGAATGGGGGGGCTGCAATTGTATGGGGAATATAACAATAAAATTTATAAAAAAAAATAAAATAAAATAAAATGGGCCAAAGACTTTAACAAAGAAAATAATCAGGTGCTAAAAAACATGCTATATGTCATAAAGAAATGGAAATTAAAGCAAAAAGGTACCATGGCACACACCTATTGGAATGGAAATCCAGAACAGTGATAGCACCAAATGCTGGCTAGGATGTGGAGCAAGAGGAACTCTTAGTCATTGCAAAATGGTACAACAGCTTTAGAAGACAGTTTGGCAGTTTTTTATAAAACTAAGCATACTCTTACCATATGCTCCAGCAATTCTGCTTCTTGGTATTTACCCATATGAATTGAAAACTTATGTCCACACAAAAACCTGCACATGGATATTTATTGCAGCTTTATTCACAATTGCCAAAATTTCGAAGTAACCAAGATGTCCTTGAGTTTGTGAGTACATACATAAATTGTGGTACATTACGATGATAGAATATTATTCAGCACTAAAAAAATTAAAAGAGCTAACTAGCCATAAAAAGACATGGAGGAAGCTCAAATGCACACTATTAAGTGAAAGAAGTCCACTGAAAAAACCTACCTACTATATATGATAACTGGAAAAGGCCTAAGTGTGAAGGTAGTAAAAAAAAAAAGCACTGGTTGCCAGGGTTTGAGATGAATAGCCAGAGCACATGGGATTTTTAGGACAGTGAAGATATCCTGTGTGATACTATAATGATGGAGACATGTCATTATACATTTGTCCAAATCCATAGGATGTACAATGTCAGGTGAGCCCTAACATATGTTATGGATTTTGGGTTATTATGGTAATGTCACTGTAGGTTTATCAATTGTAACAAATGTTCCATTCTAATGTGGAATGTTGATTGTGCACACAGGAGACATGGGAAATCTTCATACTTTTCTCTCATTTTGCTGTGACCCTAAAACTGCTCTGTAAAAAAGAAAAAAGTGTCTTTAAAAAAAAATTCAGGGGCCTCCCTAGTGGCGCAAGGGGTTAAGCGCCACACTATGAAGCAATCCATAGCCTGTGCAGCATGAGTTCAATCCCCGGCCAGCCAGGGAGAAACCCACATGTCAAGGCAGACCTCTCCTGTCTTGCCTGCTGCTCCCCTCAGCAGTGTATTTCCTTTTTTTTTTTTTTTAAGATTTATTTATTTATACAAGCACTGGGTACATTCAGAAGCTCGTAAGGGTGAGAGAATTCACCAGAGCCAGAGGGGAGAGCAGAGCAGGAAGATTTACTGAAGTACACTGCTGAGGGGAGCAGTGGGCGGCAGGAGAGGTCTGTGCGCCATGTGGAACCCTCCACGGTGGCTGGGGATTGAACCGGCGCTGCAGAGGCTGCGGGCAGCTTCGCAGCCCAGCGCTCAACCGCTGCGCCACCCAGGGAGGCCCTCAGCAGTGTATTTCAATCAGTCTACCTGTTCTGTTCCCCACTCTGTCTTTGGTGGATCCTCTCACCCCCCACATCTCTGGCCTATACTCCTTGTATGCATAAATAAATAAATCTTTTAAAATAAATTCAGTTCATATATCATTTTCTCCTAGAAGGCTTTTCTGACCACCCCACAATTTGAAGAGACAGAGTTGGGTTAAATATTCCTATTTTCACTTCTGAGTCTTCAATGCGCTCCTCTATCACTGTGTAATATAGTAAAATCATTTGTCCTTATGTCTGTATCTATCACTAGACTGTGAGTTCCTTTAGGGGAAGGATATTACCTCACTCAGCTTTTCCCCCTTTCCATGGCTTAAAAGAGTGCAAGTACATTGTAAGAATTCAATAAATATTTATGAAGCTATCCACAGCCACTGCAGCATGAGTTCGATCCCCAGCCAGGGAGCTGACCCACATGGCACAGCAGACCTCTCCTGTCTTGCCCGCTGCTCCCCTCAGCAGTGTATTTCAGTCAATCTGCCTGTTCTGTTTCCCACTCTGTCTCTGGTGAATGCTTTCACCCCTCCCCCTCTGGCCTGTACCCCAGTTCTTGTATGCATAAATAAATCAATCTTTAAAATAAAATAAAATTGACATAAGAGAGATCAACAGGAGAAAGACAAACTTAATTGCATATGTACAGGAACCCCCAAAGACATGAGGCTCCCTGACATGAGGCTATGGGGTTTGCATGCCATGCTGAGCTAGGGAGAAGTGTTAAGAGGGCCTGGGATTTCAAAGGGAAGAAGACAATTTACATGGAGATGGGAAAAGCAAATGTTGGTAAAAAAATGTTCTGTATGCCATGCAGAGACAAAGGGACATAGTGAAGACTTTGAACAAACAGGCCTTGCTAATTTCCCCCAGTCTGCCATACCTAGTTCTTATGCTTTGTAATTATCTCTGATGAGTTTCCTTCCTGGTAAAGGTCTCCTATCTAAAGTCTAGCAGGCAGGTAAGGGAGAGGTTAAAGAAAAAATTTTTGAATCTGCTATATCTTAAAAATAACCATGTCAAAATAATCCTAATGCCAAAAGGACATATTTTGGGGTGGCAAATTTTGCACTACCACAAAAGCATACAAGAAGATGTGAGAATCTGCTAGAATATACTGGGACTGTGTCAGGTTATCTCATGAACCCAATTTTCCCTTTGAAGATTCCTGCTGATGAGTCCTAATCTTGACTTCAGTTCCCACATCTGCTCCCCTCAATTTTCATGGTCTTTTTTGAGACCTGATGTTCATCAGGTGTCTATTCATCCTACATTGTACCCCCCTCCGCCAGCTCCCCATTCACTTCCTGGCACTGGAGCTACGTGGAGAAACGAAACAAGGTTCCTGCCCTAGACGAATTCATAGTTAAAGAAAGAGACTTTTAAACAAATAGTAGAAACATCCCTGGACTCCTGACATTCAGAATTCAGGGTGCTATCTTAAGATACACCCTTAAAATCTGCAGTATAAAGACTTGTCATTTTAAAGAGGTGGACATTTAAATGAAACTATCTTCAGGATTGGTGGGCAATGAAAGCAAATCACTCAGCCAGTAAGTGAGGCCCAGATGCCTCAATAGTATATGCATTTCACCTGGCAATGGGGTTCTTTACTCCTCTTCAAGCACACTGTTCCACTCATTACTGATATCAAGTGTTGCTAAAATCATCAGGTGCATTTTATCAGAAAAAAAATGAGGGGTTCTCAAAACCCTCAAGAAAATTTTCTCATCAATATGAAAGGTATGTTTTATATACTTAAGGAAAAATTGATCACATATGTAGACCTGTATACTAAAAGGTACAAAATATTTCTTTCAGGGCCTCCCCAGTGGCGCAACAGTTGAGCACTGGGTTGCGAAGCTGCCCGCAGCCTCTGCAGCGCCGGTTCGATCCCCGGCTGCTCCCCGGCCACTGGAGGAGGGTCCCACATGGTGCGCAGACCTCTCCTGCCGCCCACTGCTCCCCTGAGCAGTGTACTTCGGTCCTTCTGCCTGCTCTGCTCCCCGCTCTGGCTCTGGTGAATTCTCTCACCCTCCCGCGCTTCTGACTGTACCCAGTGCTTGTATGTATAAATACATAAATAAATCTTTAAAAAAAAAAGACCTGTGATTTCAAAATATTTCTTTCAAATGAAAGAGATCTAAAATAATGGCACAATAAACAATATTCACAAATCAGAACTCAATGATTTTACAAAGCAATTCCCCCCAAACTGATCTGTAGCTTATTTCTATAGAAATAAGCTTATTCTAAATTTATATGGAAATGCAAATGATATAGAGGAGTCGATACAATTTTGAAAAACAAGGTAGCTGATACCTTGGTAGATGATATCATACAGATAGTATGATATCATATCTGATATCAAGAGTGATTATGTAGCTACAGTAATTAAGACAGTTTTGGCACTGTGTTAAGATAGGCACAGAGGGGCCTCCCGGTGGTGCAGCGGGTTGGGCACAGCAGGTTGAGCACAGTGCTGTGAGGCTGTCCGTGGCCTCTGCAGCATGGGTTCGATTCCCAGCCTGCCAGGGAGCTGCCCACATGGTGCGGCAGAACTCTCCTGCCTCGCCCGCTGCTACCCTCAGCAATGTCTTCAGTCCACCCATCTGCCTGTTCTGTTCCCTGCTGTGTCTCTGGTGAATCCTCTCACCCTCCCATGCCTCTGGCCTGTACCCCAGCTCTTGTATAAATAAAATAAATCTAAAAAAAAGAGATAGACACACAGATCAATGGAACAGAATAGAGAGTGTGAAATTGATCCACATATAAGGAGTCAATTGTTTCTCACAAAGGGCCCAAGATTACTCAATATTAAGACTTCACAACAAACAGTGCAGCAACAACCGGACAGCCACATGCATGAAAGCTAAATTTGTCTTTATTTTCACACTATACGCAAAAGTTACTTTAAAAGAATTACTGAACAAAATGTAAAGCTAAAGGTATAAAACCTCTAGAAGAAAACGAAAGAGAAACTCATTTTATTTTATTTATTTATTTTTAAAGATTTATTTTATTTATTTATTTATTTATTTATTTATACAAGCACTGGGTACAGTCAGAAGCGCGAGAGGGTGAGAGAATCCACCAGAGCCAGAGCAGGGAGCAGAGCAGGGATGGGAGCAGCAGGCGGCAGGAGAGGTTTGTGCGCCATGTGGGACCCTCCACCGGTGGCTGGGGAGCTTCCCAGGATCGAACTGGCGCTGCAGAGGCTGCGGGCAGCTTCTCAACCCAGTGCTGAACCGCTGCGCCACCGGGGAGGCCCAGAGAAACTCATTTTAACTAACAGAAGGCAAAGATTTCTTAAGTAGGACTCAAAAAATTAAAAAATGAAAATTTCACCAAACTTAAAAAATTCTGTTCTTCAAAAGATACTCCTAAGAAAATGAAAACTCAAGTCATAGAATAGGAGAAAAATGTTTGAAATATATGTTTGACAAAGGATTGGTATGCAGAATATGAAAGAACTTACAATTGAGTGACAAGTTGACAAAAAAACCTAATTTTTTTAATAGGCAAAAGAGTTAAACAGGTATTTCACAAAATATGTAAGTAACTAAATAGAACTTGAGATGCTTACTGCTTTTAATCATCAGGGAAATGCAACTTAAAGCAACAGTGAGCTGTTACTACATACACACAATAATGGCTAAAATTAAGAATATGTCATCAAGGGCCTCCCCGGTGGTGCAGCGGTTAAGTGCTGGACTGTGAAGCTGCCTGCAGCCTCTGCAGCGCCAGTTCTATCCCTGACGGCTGGGCGAGGGTCCCACATGGGGCGCAGACCTCTCCTGCCCGGCCCGCTGTTCCCCTCAGCAGTGTACCTCGTCATTCTGCCTGCTCTGCTCTCCCCTCTGGCTCTGGTGAATTCTCTCACCCTCCCGTGCTTCTGACTGTACCCAGTGCTTGCATAAATAAATAAATAAATAAATAAACCTTTAAAAAAAAATGTGTTATCAAGGATGCAGAGCAACTCTGTAATGCTCAAACTCTGCTGGTGAGACTATAGAAAGTTAAACCACTTTGGAAAACGGATGGTCAATTTATTATAATGTAAGACAAACATTTGCAATTCCATTCCTACATTTTTCTCCAACAGAAATGAAAACACGTGTGCACATAAAGACTTCTACATGAATTTTCATCCAGCAAAGCAACTCCATTAACTGCTAAAATGATAAATAGACTATTCATACAATGGAATACTACGAAGCAATAAAAAATAAATACTGACACATGCTATTAATAACATGGATTATCTCAAAAATATATTGTTAAACAGAAGAAACCAGAAACAAGAAAGTACTTACCATATAATCCCATTTTTTATATGAAATTATAGAAAAGGCAAAAACTGGCAGAAAGCAGATCAGTGTTTGGTCAGGACAAAATGCTTCATGCGCCAACTTGAGTAGGGTCCTGCTAACTAAAGATGGAACAATCTTGTTATCAATAAGCTTAGTAATTGCAATGGAATGAAACATATTAAATGTGCTTCCATCTATGAGTTCATAGTGAAACTAAAACACACATGCTGTTTTTAAAAAGAATAACATGACGGAAACATTTTTCAGTTGTGGAATGTTGTTATAACATGGCCTTTGCTATATTTCCAACAATATCTTGGCTTGATCTCAAATATTTTCAAATTGCGAAATAAGGTTATTAAATGAAAGGAATTTAGGCAAATAAAAATATGTTAATTTGTAAGGTCAGTGAAATTGTTTTTATCTGTTGAAACATTTGTTAATGTTTTTAAATCAACAAAATTTGAAACTCCTGTTATAAAAACCATCTGATCCTAGGTTCTACCCATAGAAATATCCTGAATTCATACTGCATATCCATTCTTAGTTCACATAGCTTTTTTTCCCTCTTTTCATGTCTGACATGCCAGGTCCTCTGAAATATCTCAGCTTTATTATTGCCAAGTAGTCTCCTAAATTCCAGGCCACTTAGGTGATGTTTCAACACTTCTCATTACCAAAGCCCTAGATTGACTTTTGATCACATTCACTCTAACCCATCTGAAGACTCCTATCTATCCACAGACATTTACTCAGGGTCTATATATTTTCTTTCTTTAGGTTGGCATTTTGTCATAAGGGAGAACAGATTAAGGAATGTGGAGAGCTACCACGCTGGGTGGGGACACATGGCACCCAGCCACCATGCAGAGCTTGGTGACACATGGCACCCAGCCTTGGAATATACATCCCAGGATGGTGACATACTCTCTTGAGGTTCAGATATTTTTGTTTTGGAAAGATGCAGACAAGTACAAGAATAACACAACATTCATATTCCCACCAAATAATTAACACTTAACTTTTTTGTCTAATTTGTGTCCACATTTTAATTATACATGTGTGGATACCTTCTCTTTATTTTTCTTTGTTAAGAAGACTAAAACTCCCTTTGACCCCCCCCAAAATATATATATACTTATAGATGTAGATAGACAGACAGATAGATAGATATAAAAAAAAATGTGGAATTCTAAAACCCATCAGCGTTAATGGAAAAATAACTTGTAGGGCAAACTCTCCTGATAGTTTTCAGCCAATTTGTCTCATAGTTAGATGACAGTTATTTTTACTTCTCACCACTCACAGACTGTGAATGGGGCCTCCTGGGGATGGGAGACTGCGTGTGGGAAGCATGAGTAGTGAGATAGAGTGTCTATGCCACCAGAATTATATTCCCCCATGTATCAGAAGGGAGGGTAAGAGCTGAGAAAGGACTTTAGCAATGATATAGTCCTTTTATTCTTACAGACATTGGGGGAAGAAAAGGTTAAAAGAAGTCAAATGAGCAGAAGCTCTCAGACAAGAACCCAGGGCACCCTGAAGCCTACTTAATGGTCATTTCCACAGTACCAGTTGCATATTTTTGAAACTATAAATTATTTAGAAAGCTCAAACAAATTAAGGAGTTGAGCTCTCAATAAATTTCAGGGTTCAATGACATAAGAGATTTTGTCAAAACACCAAAAACAGACTGAGCTATGAAGGTATGTAAACATTTGAGAGGCTAATTTAAGAAGGTATAGTATTTCCTAGGGGCACACCTCCCTTGTTTATGTTTGTTAATTTAAAAATAGAAAACAAAAAAGTATAAAGATGGGCCATGGGTTCCACAAAGGCACAAATTCAACCCTTGATCATTCATTCCTCATTCAGCAGCACTTAGAGTTTCTACAATGGATCAGCCACTAAGTCAGGGGCCGGGACCCACAGAATCAGAGAGTATAGCAAAGCAGGGAAGACAGTGTATTAAAGTAGCAATCACCGTAAAGTGTGTCCAATGTTAAAACTGGGGAAACATGCTATTCTGAATGAATCCCTAGAGACTAATTCAAGCCCTTTCTCTCCTGTTATCAACGTATTTATGGGCTGCCTCTTTACACCATCAGCTGAGTTCCCCAAATACAAATTCTTTTCATTAAGACAACAAACATCAACTGAACACCTACCTACTGGTGTGCCATATATTGTGTGAGCATCTGCAGGTAAATTAGCAACGTAAAACTCATTTTGTATGAAGACATCATTTCATATGATGAATTTAGTACCACTTGACAGGGGTGATCTGAAAAAACAATTTGATAGATCATGAAAAAGCTCTTGTAGTATTCTGTCAGCAGATTCTGTCAGCAAAATCAACACTCATTTTCTGAGCTCCAGAAGGCTCTACCTTATTCCCTGGCATAGGTTTAAACGAATACTATCCATCCTTAACAAAGGTTTCGCTACGAGGTTGTGCAGGGCTGTCTACTCTGACAGACCCCGCGTTTGGCATACACTCTATTCGATATTCATTTTGTAGCTGTGTCTTCCCCTAAACTGGATGGACCATTTAGGAAGGCTGTGGCAACTCACCACCCCATCATGGGGTGGTGGTCACCTAAAATCCCCACATTCATCATAAAACCAGAAACTCCCCTCCTAACGCAGGGGACTGCTTTATTAACCATGAGGCCCTCTATCCCTCCCACTCCAGCAGTCTGGTTTGTTCCACCGGGGGAGGGGGGGGGGGAGAACGAAGCCAGGGTGTCTGTGTGGGAAGGGAATGGCGTCAGTGTGAGGTCACGTACATTGTCCCGAAAGCCATGTCTACACAGCGGGGACATTCCCGCAGGATGGCGGGGCGCCCTGGAGGCCAGACAGAGAGGCCCGAGTCGCGCAGACGAGCCAGAGGAGCGCAGGGTGGAGAACAAAGCGGGCCACCTCGCGGGGCGTGGCGGGACACCTGGCGCAGCCCCGAGCGCCCCCCGGGAGGGAGAGCGGGAGCGGCGCGCCAGGCCGGGCCGGGCGGGATGGGGCGGGACTTCCGGAAGCCATTTGCCTCCGCGGCGGGGGAACCGGAAGTGGGGGCGCTGCTGCTGGTGCTGGGGCCCGAGGAGGGACGCGCCGGAGCGGGGCCGCCGGGGCTGAGCGAGCAACAGACGCGCCTCCCGCCGACGCCGCAGCCGCTTGGGGCCCACACGGACCCCCTGCCTGAGTGAGTGCACCCCGGATAGCGGGGACCCGAGCGGTAGGGCCGGGGCTTGGAAGGGACTGCGATTTGTTATTGTGAGAGGCCCGCGGCCGCCCCTCCCCCACCGCGCGCCCCTCCCCCCGCCGCCCCTTGGGGGCCTCGCGCGCGCGCCTTCTCCGCGGGCCCCGCGTTGGTTGCCCGCCGCCCGCGCTGCTCCCTGGACCTCCAGGCCCCGCGTCGCCCCTGGGATCCTTTCCTCAGCATCCTACCCCCAAACCTGTCGCCTCTCCTCTGCCGCTGACCTGCTCCTCCACTCCGCCTTTGCGCGTGCAGGAAAACCGTGGCGGGGCGCACCGCCCTTCCCCTGCCCACCCGCCGGGGTAGCCCCCACCCTGCACCCCTTGCTCTTCTGGAGGGGCCTTCGGCACTGCAAGCACCGCGTGGAGCGACTCCCTGCCGCCGGGCTCAGCTGTTGCCTGTGCTCCCCCTCGGGTGGTTGGACCTCTGGCCGGCCTCTCCGCGCTGCTCCTGTCTGGGAGGCCTGCAGCGCGGGCCCAAACCAGTTTCTCTGTTTTCTGACTGAGCATTTTCTTCCTCCCTCTGGTGTTGAAGAATTTCACCTCTTCAGAAACTTGTCCGTTTCCTCTTCTAATGTTTTCAAAAAGCCATAGACTGTCACGGCGCTGCAGGGATCGATCCCTCCTTAGAGGGCTGTCCAGCCCAGCACCTCATCCTCGAGGTGCGGTCTAGCGAGGTTGGTGATTTGCCCAAGGTCAACCTGCTAGGTAAATGGACCTAGGGGCCGGGGGTTTTGGTGTTTTTTTCACCTGCTCCATTTCCACTTACCAGATCAGGCCCTTCTGTCCTACAAGTTTGTGATAAACCCGTTGCGCGATGACTCACTCTTCTGCTTTCCATAACTCTCAGGCCAGCGTTGCTTTTCATAATTTATATACACACCTTAAGAAAATCAAATACTTGAAGCTTTGACCTCTTAATTAGCCCACCTGGATCCAGCCTAGCACCTCCTATTGTATAGCTTTAAGTTGGAAGGGGGTGAGAGGCAAAGATGTGGAGAAAGCAGAAAACACCTAGGTTTGTTGTCCCTGAGCGTTTCAGAAAGGCTTTGCCTTAGATCTGCTTGGTGTCTTTAGATTCTCCTGGGCACATTGTTCTGACTTAAAGGTTGCCTCCTTGTGGGGGAGCAGGGGAGGAGTAGGAAGTCATTGTGCTTTAATTTGTTGGCTTGGGCATTTGATAATAAATTATGGATGCGCTGGAACCAAGGGACCCACACACCAGGCCACTGAGGCAGGATATTCAGAATGAGGCCTGCCTGCCCCTCCAGGATCACACTGCCAACTGCCTCTGAAACAAAATGAGGAGTCTTAGGTCAGAGTAGAAACATTCTGAATCTTTTCTTAGTACAACTTTGCCCCTTCATGACTTTCCTGGTTAAACTAAAGAAACATCCAGGGCCTCCCTGGTGCCACAGGAGTTAAGTCTCT
The DNA here is from genome assembly GCF_014898055.3 of Talpa occidentalis. Lineage (NCBI taxonomy): Eukaryota > Metazoa > Chordata > Mammalia > Eulipotyphla > Talpidae > Talpa > Talpa occidentalis. Next base: position 27,816,169 of record NW_023601212.1, on the reverse strand, counting down.
ATGAAAGTTATCTAGCATAGCCAGCCACTGCAGCATGAGTTCAATCCCCAGGCCTGGGGTGCTAACCCACATGGCTCAGCAGACCTCTGCTGTCTCCCGGCTGCTCCCCTCTGCAGTGTATTTCAGTAGATCTGCCTGTTCTGTTCCCCACTCTGTCTCCGGTGAATCCTCTCACCTCCCCCACCTCTGGCCTACAACCCAGCTCTTGTATGCATAAATAAATAAATCTTTTAAAAATAGAATAAACTTCCAGCTTAGTTTGAGAATTTGTATTTCTTTGTTGTTGGAACTGGTCTCCTATAAGCGTCTGAAAACTGGTGGTTTAGTGTCACAGTCCAAATAAAAAAGATAGAAAATGAGGGTAAATTGAGAAATACTGTGCAAATTGCTTAGCCATTTTTCCAGAGAACTCATTTTAATGGCTAATTAAAGCCTCCTTGGAATAGCATCTAGGTAAATTAAAACTTGTTCTTGCGACCTTAATCTCCATTCTGAGTTTTTTCTAACTGAACCGGCTGTTTGAGATCTCAGGAGTTAATGACTTGTTGTATGGGGGAGAGTATTAAGAACCAGTAAGGAGAGATGGGAGTCACATACCTCCCAGTTGGTCCTTTCCTTGTGGTTACCGATGAAAGTGTCACTCTTCTGACTGCTGCTGTTACCATCACTGAGTAAACTGAGGCAGGAAAGCCAAAGTCACCAAATTTTTGTGGCCCCAGCATGGGCTGTTCTCTGGATGGCTCCTGATTTCATTCTTCATTTTTATTGTAAGTATACACCAGTTTAGGTAATTAACTCCCAAATGATTTATTATCCTCTAAATATATAAGTCTCCTAGCTTGGATAGTTCAAGCCAGGTTGTTAAAGGGGAATTGCATGGATTTGTGGCTCCGTTTTTCTTTACCTGCTGTTTAAAAGCGGTCCCAAGCTGTAGATATTAGTACAACTATGGAAGCTACTTTGTATTGTAAGACTTTGATTTGGCAAAATAGTACAAAATCCAAGTTTCTGAATGCACAAAGAAACAAATTTTTGCTCAAATATTTTGCCCTTGTAGAAAGGGAAGAAATATGACCTTGTATTTGTAAAGGAAAAAAAAAAACCTAGTGAATTGGGAACAACTGCCCTCTCTCCCAGTTCTACCTACCTGGTGACCTCAGATAAATAATTTGTTCCTCAGTTTCTCTGTTAGTATAGCTTTTTTTTTTTTTTAATTTTTTAAGTTTTTTTTTTTTTTTATACAAGTACTGGGGTACAAGCCAGAGGCATGGGAGGATGAGAGGATTCACCAGAGACAGAGTGGGGAACAGAACAGGCAGACCACCGAAAACACTGCTGTGGGGAGCAGTGGGTGAGGCAGGAGAGGTGTGCTGCGCCATGTGACTATCTCCCTAGCCGCCCAGGAATCGAACTTGCACTGCAGAGGCTGCGGACAGCTTCACAGCGCTGAGCTCAACCTGCTACGCCACCAGTGAGCAGTATGCCTTTTTTTTTTTTTTGCCCATGGAGAAATTTGAGACTGAGAGGTTTTAATCAGGGTAGCGTCAGAATGCCATTAAATTTGGGTAGTAATAATAGAAATTTAAGTGAATACATTTACTAAATTAGAATTCATCACTACTCCATATATTTTTTTCTAGATAGAGCTTGACATCCTTTGCCCAAGAATAATAGACTTTGGAGTTATGGTACCCTGAGTTCAAATCTCACCTCTACACTTATAGATAGAGTAGGATCCTTAAATCTTGCCCAGCTTCAGTTTTATTTAAATAACAAAGCTCCTACACAAGTGTCTTATAAATAATAAATTTATGATAAATCTTAATTGTGGTTATTACAATTATAATTCTTGATCAGTTTACCTGTTGAAGGGGCTCTGAATATTTATGTCTGTAAATTGAATCATAGATCTAAAGAGTTATTGTTGTTTTTATTGGTCTTGAAAGTAGAGTATATGTTCTCCCAGGGATACATAAGATATTCCATTTGAATACAGGGGAAAAAACACTAGAACTTCTTAATTTTTTGTAAAAAGAAAAAAGTAATCTTTGCTAATATGTAATGTACAGATTAACAGTAATTCACACATTTAACTTAAAAATAAGTATACCTATATTGCGGTGCATTTCAAAAATAATTCTAAAACCTCTGGAGGTGTGTGGACCTCATTACTCTGATCCAGTCTTTGCTTGTATGCTTTAGTCCACTATAAGCTTTCCTATTCTGTGTTCTCCTAACCACTTTGAATCTCCTTGGTGGAATCTACCTTGTGGCACAGGCCATGCCATTTTGTTAGAAATTTGTCTCACTGTACATGCTACTACCTACAGACCCTGGCTTCCTGCTTTGGGACATGAAGAATAAGTCTGATAATCTCTTCCCAGTAATCTTTGCATAGTTTGATGGCTCTTTTTGTTCTGTGTCTTCCTCTTCCCCAACCATTTGTTTGTTTTGATTTTTTTTTCCTGATTATAAACACACCTGTTTGTTTCAACTGTTTCTAACATGACGGGTTCAAATTTCTCATCATCTTGGCTCTTTTCCTCCTGATCACCCTCCAGTTTGCCAAAATCCTTTTTAAGTTTCTCAACAAGATCTGAACTTGGTATTCCAAAAACAAATGAAGTGTCTATATCTTGTCTTTAAGTAGTGAGGGATGTATTTGAATTATGCATAAGGAAGACAGCTCATATTCACAGTTTCTCATCCTTGATCTTGAAATAATCCCCAGGAAAAATAGTTTCCATTATATAATTATATAGTGAGATTAGGACAGATTACTTTTCTCCTTTTCAGTAGAGATCCTTTAATTATATTCTCTATTAAACTCTGTGTCGGTTAACATGTTAACTGTTTCTCCAGGTAGGACAGTATAGGGGAGCAAATTAATGAAATTGGTAGGTTTTTTTTTTTTTTTTTTTTTAAATGAAAGCTGCATGGTAATCTTTGCATAGTTTGATGGCTTTTTTTTTTAAGATTTATTTATTTGTTTATTAAATATTTATTTATTTATTTATACAAGCACTGGGTGCAGTCAGAAGCGCAGGAGGGTGAGAGAATTCACCAGAGCCAGAGAGGGGAGCAGAGCAGGCAGAAAGACCGAGGTACACTGCTGAGGGGAGCAGCGGGCGGCAGGAGAGGTCTGTGCGCCATGTGGGACCCTCCGGTGGCCGTGTCCGGGAGCAGCTGGGGATCAAACTGGCGCTGCAGAGGCTGCGGGCAGCTTCGTGACCCAGCGCTCAACCGCTGCGCCACCGGGGGGCCCGAAATTGGTAGGTTTTTAAAAATCTATTTTAAAAGTTAGGAAGCAGGCTTACTCAGTTAGCAAGTGGAAAATTAAATTGTTTGTTGCTATACTTTTTTATATTGTATTTCTAATTTTGAAATCCGTAAGATTGGATAAGTTGTTTGCCCCTTTCTGTCCTAACTTAGCTAGTAAGGTTTTTTGATCAGCAGAGACGAAAGATGTTTTAAAAATTAAAACTTGGTAATAAGCACCCTGTCAATTTAATCTAAATTGCCTGACAAATCTAGAATTGAACTTAGATCCCAAGAAACTTTTCTATAGAAGGCATAGAAAATCTTACTGACTTAAAAATCAAAATCAAAAATAAACTCGAATTTTTTGCTTTTTTTTTTAAAATTTATTTATTTATTTATTTATACAAGCACTGGGTACAGTCAGCAGTGCGGGAGGGTGAGAGAATGCACCAGAGCCAGAGCGGGGAGCAGAACAGGCAGACCTTTGAAGTACACTGCTGAGGGGAGCAGTGGGCACGGCAGGAGAGGTCTGTCGCACCATGTGGAACCCTCCCCAGTGGCCGGGGATCGAATGGCGCTACGGAGGCTGCGGGCAGCTTTGCAGCCCCGTGGCTCAACTGCTGCGCCAGGGAGGCCCCTAAACTCAAATTTTGAATGAATTTATGTGGCTATTTTAATTATTTAATCATTTTTGCTTTTTTCCTTTGTCTTTTCATTTTCCACGCCTTTCTTCAACAGTGAGATCCCAGAGAGATCCCATAGTCTGATTGGTGCTATACATGTTCATTTTACAGTTCTCACCACTTTATGTATTGATGTTTTAATTCAGTGTGGTAGGTGTCTTTTGAGTGAAATGGTTAACTAGAAGGTCCCCTTTAAGGAGTCAGCATGAACTGGTTTGTGATAAGTGGGCCAGATTTAATGTTATTGGGGTCATGCAACCCTAATTTCAGTCACTCACTGTGATTATTACCTAAACTATCTGATCCTTGTTTTTGTAGTATTTTTGTGAGGACTGGAGTCCTATTAAGGAATGAATATATATATATATGGAGAGAGAGAAAGAGTGTGTGTGAGTGTGTGTGTAATGGGACTATGTATATCTATATATAGTTTTCTGATAGTTACAAATTTTAGTAATCTAAATAAATGTGTCCCAAATCCCAGCTATTCCTCATTTTTAGCATCCTTAGCATTTACCAAATGACCTCTTGAGCCTAAAATGTCTTTTAGTAAGTATTCTCCAGAATTGACTGAAAACAGTCTTATTCCTTATTTTTTCCTTTTGGAATATTGCAGCATTTTAAATTTTTCTGAATTTCACTTATCAGACTTCATTATCAGATCAACCCATGTTTGGGCTGATCATTAGTAAGTTTCTTAGTAGAGACCCATTAAAAATAAAAATACCTAATAAACATTTGCTAAAAACTAGTACCAAAGTCTATTTATCAAAGTCTATTTAACTAGTATCAAAGTCTATCTATTGTACTCTGTAGTACAGTTACTTGCCTGATGTTTAATATCCAGTGTTTGCTGTTTAATCAGTATATAATCAGCAGTGTAGTTATCCTTAAATGTGTAACTTTCAGTCTGAAGGGCACTAATGGACTGTAAGTGTCTAGTTGGTAGTGTCACTTGATACTTACAGTAAGTAGTCATACAAGATTAATATAGATGTAAACACTATAGTTGGAACAGATTTTTTAAATGTCGTATTGCTTTTAATGACATTCAAATCTGTCTGGAAGTTTAGTGATGCTGGATATTTATGGGATGTAAATAGTTGTCATGTTATCGAACTTATCTCTGCTGAAAATAAACTTCAGTTGGTTAGTTTCTAGACAAAACCACAATGCATCTTAAATTATTGTTTAAAACTTTATGTTTAACACCTAAGTGGTAACACATAATAAAATGAGTGAAATATGACATTTTTTTCCTCAGGTGTAGAATGAGCCAAGGAGACTCAAATCCAGCAGCTATTCCACATGCAGCAGAAGATATTCAAGGAGATGACAGGTGGATGTCTCAGGTAAAAGGAAGTGTGTATGTATTATTCACATGAGATGAGCCACTTCAGTGTTTGAGAGTCTTTTGCCCCAAGCTCGAAAGGGAGTTGTTGGGTTTTTGGGTTTTTTTTTAAGATTTTATTTCTTTCTTTCATAGAAGAACTGGGGTTTAGGCCAGAGGTACAGGGGGTGAGAGAATTCACCAGCGACAGAGTGAGGAGCAGAACAGGCAGATCTACTGAAATACACTGCTAAGGGGAGCAGGGCAAAACAGAAGAGGTTAGCTGCACCATGTGGTCTAGCTCCCTGGCCAGGGATTGAACTTAGACTGCTGTGGTAGGCGATAGCTTGATAACCCTGAGACTTTAACCCCTGCACCACCAGGAAGGCCCTATAGTATTCTCGTTTTTAAGCTTTTTAATTTTGAAGTAATTTCAAAATTAATACAAAAATTTTAAAAAGAACACCCTATAAGCGTTGTCTAGATTTGCCAGTTGTTAACAATTGTCATAAATGCCTAATTATTGTGTCTGTACCTGTTCGTGTATGTGTATACCAACGTACTGTATTTTCTGAACCATTTGATAATAAGTTGCAGGCCTCATTCCTTCATCCCTAAATATTTAGTGTTTTCTAAGAAAGACGTTTTCTTCATAACTGCAGTGTAATTATTAAAATCAGAAAATTTGGCATTGATTGCTTAATTCAGAAGCCATACCCTCATTTCTCCAGTTGTCCCAAAGATGTTCTTGTGTCAGATTTCTTCCCAGTCTAGAGTCACATGATATTGACATCTTGGAATAGTAAAATATTTGTTATTGTAGACTATCTCTCAATTTGGGTTGGTTTCTTCCTCATAATTAAGATTCAGATTACAGTTTTGGCAGGAATATCAGTGCATCCCATAGAAGGCCATGATGATGCTTGGTCTCGTTGATAGTGTTTACCACTTGGTTAAGATTGTGTTGGCCTACATCATGTCTTGTCAATTTATTATAGTATGGACTCCTGGGTTCTTATTTTATTCACTGGATTATCATTCATTGTAATTTAGCAGGTAGGAATCCTTTCATGCTGGCCTCTTTTTCATGTGTCCCATTGTTTTTTTTAGCATTTTTATTACTTTCCTCTTAATAAACTGCCATGTTTGTCTATGACTATATTTAATTTTGTTTCCAATTGTATTACCTCTTTGAATAACAAGGTCTGTGTTATTTTAAGTAGTTACAAGTTTTGTACTTCAGTGTTAATACCCTTCAGGGTATTTTTTCTTGTCTTTCCATACTTAAAAGCCTGTCAGCTAACTTATTTAGAGTAGTACTATTTTTTTTTTTATGTTTTCATATGATTATTACTAAGTTATTCTTACTTAGGCTTCCTAGTTTGTACTTTTAAAAAAGTATTATGAAAGAAGTAATATGAAATATCTGTATTTTCCATTGGCCCAAAAAGATTGCTAATAGAATTTATGTTCTTCTTAGGTTAATTGACCATATTTCTTTCTTTCCTGACAACTCATCCCCAAACCAATATCCTAAATTGGGTATTTTCATGTATTTACGTATTACATATATTTGTATGTATATAAAACACATATTATTTTCCATGTCTTTAAATTGCATCTGTCGTTCTGAATGTATTTTTCTGCAGTATATCATGTATTAAAAGTGTAGCTATAGTTTACTCTTTTTTCTTTAGTACTTCATTGCTATAAATGAAAACACCAAAATGGATTTACCCATTTTTCATTAATGAGCATTCATCATTTATAACTATGAAAAATAATAACTAGACCTAGAAGCCATTTGTTCCTTGGTATAAATTAGCAGATTTTAAATTGTGCTGATTGGGGAAAAAAATAGTGAAATGGAAGAAAAACAAGATTATTTATATTTTTTTAAGTTGCATAATATGGAAGGACTAACTTTACTAAGTATTAAAACACTAATTATTGGGGAAAAAAACAGATCTTGGTTTTTAAATACAGTCTTCAATTTGCTTTAAAATCTGAGGATGGGATAGAGCAGTAGTTTGGGAAATGACCGAAATAATAGTGGCTGTAATTAGGTGATTGCTGTAGTTGGTGATGGGTACATGTAGGTTCATTATGTTATTCTCTCTGCTTTTGTGTAGGTTTGATATCTTCCATAATAAAAGATTTATTTTAAGGGTGATAATGAAAGACTTGGCAGTAGGTAAACTCAGTACAGATCATACCAAAAAATTAAGCTAAAAAAGAAGGCTCAGCAGCAGACTAAGGAAAATACTAAATGTTATAGATCAAGTAAATATTATAGATGAGGCATTGATGTTTTTTATTATATTATCATAAAAATATCCTCATGGTATCACTAGATAAGTATCTTAATAAAACAGGGCAGGAAGTTTTTAACATTTTTTTCCCTCAAAAAATACAAATTAGGGCCTCCCCGGTGGCGCAGCGGTTGAGCGCTGGGTTGCGAAGCTGCCCGCAGCCTCTGCAGCGCCGGTTCGATCCCCGGCTGCTCCCTGGCCACCGGCGGAGGGTCCCACATGGCATGCAGACCTCTCCTGCCGCCCGCTGCTCCCCTCAGCAGTGTACTTCGGTCCTTCTGCCTGCTCTGCTCCCCACTCTGGCTCTGGTGAACTCTCTCACCCTCCCGCGCTTCTGACTGTACCCAGTGCTTGTATAAATAAATAAATAAATATTTAAAAAAAAAAAAAGAAAAAATACAAATTAGAACAATGGGAAGAGAAAGAAGAAAGAAAAAGTTTAATATCCAGAGCAAGTATGGTTATAATAAAACCAGTTGTGATATATAGCCCCTTGGGCTAAGAATTTGAAGATATTATCCAAGATCCATGAAAGTTTGACCTAAGAATTCCCAGTATGTAAAAAATAGAGTACATGTAAACTTCTTTATAACAGTATTACTGACAATTCTGTTGATAGGAAAATAATTTTTTTAATGGGTGTGTTCAGTGGTATATTATCTGGCAGTTAAAAATTATGACTATGAAAGTCATGTAGCTCCATAGAAAAATAATTCTCATGTAACGTTAGGTGCAGTTGGTCATGACTGCTATTTATTACCTACTGGGTGCCCACCAGCAGCTGAGCCCCTTTCATAGAACTCTCGTCTTCGCAAGTCTAAAATGAAGTTGCCAGCAGATGGGAAAAACAAGACTCAGATTATGTACTTCCTTAAGGTCATTGGGTTGCAAAGTAGACAAGCTAGGATTTGAATGAGGTTTTTCTGTCCCCAAAGCCAAAGAAGCCAGAAAGAGGTGTACGTAATGATTCAGCTATGGCATGGGGGTGAGAGGGAGAGTGTATGAAAAAGGATGAGAAGAAAATACCATATATAGTAAAAGTTGCTGAGTTAGGATGGTAGAATTAGAGGTGTTTGGTGTTCCTTTTCTATTTTTCCAAACTTGCTGTAACTAAAAAGAAAATGTAGAGTAATTAAACCTTTAGAATGGTAGAGTGTAAATTCCAAGACACTCTAAAAACTGAGCTGTTAGTACGGAGATATATTAATAGTTGGTGACTTCAGTTCATGCAGTAGAAAGTTGACATGATGTGAAAATGCACCTAATTCATTAACTGGAGTTTTATTTTTGTTCATCTCATCCTTTCAGCTTAAAAATGCATATTGTTAAGTACAGTTAAAATAATATGTTTCCATGGTTAAATTTGAGAGAAAGAAAAACTTCTAAAAAAACATGTTAATGTAGTTTTCTCTTCTGGTTTCAGTAGAATCCCTGTTTTCTGAAGCACTTACTTACATGATCAATAGGGTAAGGGTGGGTAAAAAAATTGCAACATTTAATTGCAGATTGAGAGGAGTAAGTTTTAGAGACAAATGGAATGCTTAGCAACATAGTATGTAACTGGTTGAACAACAGTTTTGTCTAGACCAAGATATTGCACAAGGAAAGAATAACCACCTTCTAAATTTCTCTTTTCAAACCAGCACAACAGATTTGTCCTGGACTGTAAAGACAAAGAGCCTGATGTACTATTTGTGGGGGACTCAATGGTGCAGTTAATGCAACAATATGAGGTAAAGGTGGAAGGGGTGAGGGTGTTCTTGGCAACTAATGTGAACCCATATGTTGCTAACAGACTTTCTAAGCTGAACCTATACACTTACCCTTGACACTGTAGAGAAGCTCTAGATTAGCGTATGAGAGTCACACCCACCTAGTGGGATTCTTCATACTTGATGAGACAAAAAAAAAGTTAGCATTGTTTATAACTAAACTTCCTTTTTGCTTTGACTTCCAAGAAGCTTCACATTATATTTACCTGTATTTGTCTTCATCATGAGTTTCTACTTACTTGTATTTTACTATTTTCTTGATTGTATTTGCTCATTTATATTTGTCTTAGTTACAGTTTTCACCATTATTTTATATATTTCTACAGCAAGCTGTTCCAAATCTTGTTTTTAGGGGTAAGAGTAATATCAAAGGAAATTTAAAAGAAAAGATAACTATTTCTTTTTGGCTCCAGCACTCAAAATTTCATTTTGTGTTTGTTTTTATTTTACCTTAGTCTTTTAAATGACTGAACAAAATGAAAGGAGAGTTTATTGAATCACAACTTTATTATAAATATTGGTACCTCTTAAGGGGTCATCAGGTTGAGTTGTGATTCAGTTCTGGGGCTAAGACCAGTGCTGCATCAAGAACTGAGTCACACAATGGCATATGCAAAGCCCTTTAAACAGAGGGTGATTGACCATCTGCACTGTAATGTTGGAATACAAAACATGAAATGTTACTTCCATTGCCTCAAAATATTTCTGCAGGTAAAGAATCTTATTCCCTACTGATTTTACCCAGAATAAATTGAGTTTCTCTCTTTTTAGATTTGGCGAGAGCTCTTTTCTCCACTTCATGCTCTGAATTTTGGAATTGGGGGAGATACAACAAGACATGTTTTGTGGAGACTAAAGAATGGAGAACTGGAAAATATTAAACCTAAGGTGAAAAGAACTTTTTTTTTTAAAGACTATCATTAATCTTGTGTCTTTTTCAGGTACAAATTGCCTAAAACTGGTAAGTAAAAAAAAATTGCTTCTTTAAAGTGTTTTTTCACTATTTCAGCTTCATGCCTCTTTAAGGGAAATGATATTTTCGTTACTTAAGAACATTCCAAATACATATTTAATTAAAAAGACCATCTGTTGTTATCCCTGGTCATACTTGTACTCTTTCAGCTGTAGAAGAAGATTCCATGCTGATTAGGTGGGCTGTTCTGTGGACCTGATACCTTATGAGGAGAAACTGCTTAGAGGTGGGCCTTAAGAGCAGAGCCAAGTTCCCTTCAGGAAGTAATTTTGTCTTTTTTTTTTTTTTAAGATTTTCATTTATTCATACAAGCACTGGGTACAGTCAGAGGCGCGGGAGGGTGAGAGAATCCACCAAAGCCAGAGCGGAGAGCAGAACAGGCAGACTGATGAAGTACACTGCTGAGGGGAGCAGCGAGCGCCAGGAGAGGCCTGCGCGCCATGTGGGACCCTCACCAGGCGGCCGGGGAACAAACCGGCGCTGCAGAGGCCACGGGCAGCTCCTCAACCCAGCGCTCAACTGCTGAGCCACCTGGGAGGCCCCCCTTCAGGGAGTAATTTTGGGCCTATTTAACCATGTAAACAAATTGATAGTCAAGGCCTCTTAAGTTCTTCTGAAAAAAATTTGAAGCAGATGTGAATAAATAATTCACCATAAACATTTGCCCAGTACTGGGCCTCCCTGGTGGCGCAAGGGGTTAAGACCTGACCTATGAAGCTATTTGCAGCCATTGCAGCATGAGTTTGATCCCGGCAGCCAGAGAGAAACCCACATGGTGCAGCAGACCTCTCCGGATTCGCCTGCTATTACCCTCTGCAGTGTATTTCAGTCAATCCGCCTGTTCTGTTCTCCACTCTGTGAATCCTTTCACACATCCCAACACCTCTGGCCTGTACTCCAGTTCTTGTATGTATACATAAATCTTTAAAAACAAACAAACATGTACCCAGTACTTTGTCACATTATAAAGGTCCTGAAGTGACAGACTGTATATGATTTTTTTCAACCTCAAACATGGGGAAAAAACACCTTTTTCCATTTATCAGTTGAGCCACTGATAACAGTTGTGTCAATTGAAAGTATTTTTTTTTTTTTATTTTTTTTTTTTTAAGACTTAACTATTTCATCTATACAAGCACTGGGTACAGTCAGAAGCGGGGAGGTGAGAGAATTCACCAGAGCCAGAGCGGGGAGCAGAGCAGGCAGAGGGACCGAAGTACACTGCTGAGGGGAGCAGCGGGTGGCAGGAGAGATCTGCGCGCCATGTGGACCCTCCTCTGGTGGCCGGGGAGCAGCCGGGGATCGAACTGGCGCTGCAGAGGCTGCAGGCAGCCTCACAACCCAGCGCTCAACCGCTGCGCCACCGGGGAGGCCCCAATTGAAAGTATTTTATTCTTTGCCTTTCTAAAAGAAAAACTTACCTTTTTTTTTTTTTTTTTTTAAGATTTATTTATTTATTTATACAAGCGCTGGGTACAGTCAGATGCACGGGAGGGTGAGAGAATTCACCAGTGCCAGAGCGGGGAGCAGAACAGGCAGACTGACGAAGTATTGCTGAGGGGAGCTGCGAGCACAGCAGGAGAGGTCTGCGCGCCAGTGGCTGGGGATCGAACTGGCGCTACAGAGGCTGCGGCAGCTTTGCAGCCCAGCACTCAACTGCTGCGCCCCCGGGGAGGCCCAAAACTTACCTATTCTTTTGTGACAGAGTAGAAGTTACTTGTGGAGTCATATAGGAAGCTGTTACATTTCTAGGTGATGACTGTAAAAATTTTTTTTAAAGATTTATTTATTTATGTATACAAGAACTGGGGTATAAGCCAGAGGTGCAGGGGGTAGGAGGATTCAGCAGAGAGAGTGGGGAGCAGAACAAACGGGTTGACTGAAATACACTGCTGAGGGAGGAGTGGGTGAGTCAGGAGAGGGTGCTGCGTCTGCGTCATGTGGGTAGCTCCCTGGCTGGGCATGTAACTCATGTCACAGTAGCTAGAGATAGCTTGATAGCGCTGTGTCTTTAACCCCTGTGCCTCCAGGGATGCCCACATTTTTTTTAAGAGAAAAACTTGTTAAAAATACATTCAGCCTCCATCCCAGTATATGAGTGCAGCAATGTGTTGAAATCCTTTACATTCCCCTGGGCACATCTGTTAATTATTTCAAAAGGTACGTCTAGTCGAGGAGTCTTTTTTTTTTTTTTTTTTTCTTTGAGTTGCAAGTATTTCCCCCAGTGTCTTAGATTTCACTTAAAAACATTTTTGTGATATGTAGATGCTTAATTGTTTTTTTTTTTAAGAATTTTTTATTTATACAAGAACTGGGGTACAGTCCGAGGTGTGGGAGGTGAGAAAATTCACCAGAGACAGAGCGGGGAGCAGAATAGGCAGACAGGTGCTCGCTCTGGCAGCACATATACTAAAATTGGAACGATACAGAGAAGATTAGCATGGCCCCTGCGCAAAGATGACACGCAAATTCGTGAAGCGTTCCATATTTTTAACAAGCCAATCCAAATCAGCCCCTTAAGAAGAAAGAAAATTAAGGTTAGGGGATCATGTGTAAATGGATAAGTGTGAAAGTAGAAATTACCTACTCCAGAGAGCCATTTGGGTACTTTGCCTTTAAATAAAATGTCTCTTCCATCTGGCCCAAAAAAAAAAAAAAAATAGAATAGGCAGACGGACCGAAGACACTGCTGAGGGAAGCAGGGGGCGAGATAGGAGAGGTCTGCTGCACCATGTGGGATTCTCGCCAACCGGCCGGGATCAAACCTGTGCTGCAGAGGCTGTGGACAGCTTCACAGTGTGGGCTCAACAGCCTGCGCCACCAGAGAGACCCCCTTTTTTTTTTTTTTTTTTTTTTTAAGATTGATTTATTATGCATACAAGAGCTGGGTATAGACCAGAGATGTGGGGAGTGAGAGAATTCACCAGAGACAGAGTGGGGAACATAACAGGTAGACTGACTGAAATACACTGCTGAGGGGAGCAGCAGGCGAGTCAGGAGAGGTCTGCTGTGCCATGTGGGTTGCTCCTTAGCCTGCTGGGGATCGAACTCGTGCTGCAGAGGCTGCGGATTGCTTCATAGTGCGGTGCTTAGCCCATTGCACCACCAGGGAGGCCCTTAAGTACTGTTTCTAACTCCACAATAATAATCTTATTTCTTCCTAGTACAATTTTGCACTCAAATATTAATCTTAGAATTCATCTTGATATGTATGAGGCATGAATCTATTTTAAAGTGACTGCACAGTTGAAATTATCTAACACCATTTGAACTGTTCATCTTTCTTTGATTTTTGAATAAAACATCTAAATATTAGACATTCCTTCTCTCTGAATACTATCTCTCCTCCTCCTCCCCTTATTTATAGGTTATTGTTGTCTGGGTAGGAACGAACAACCATGAAAATACGGCAGAGGAAGTTGCAGGTGGAATTGAGGCCATTGTACAACTTATCAACACAAGGCAGCCACAGGCCAAAATCATTGTATTGGTATGTAGTCCTTGGGTGCATGGAGACTTTGATGTCATTAGGTCAGGTGAGGACTCTATTTAGAAACATGATTGTTTAAGAATATGGAGAATTTTTAGGTGGGAGTAGTTTTCAATACTTCTGAGAAGCTCTTCTCTGATATATCCCATTGTCTTACCAACCTCAGCATTTCCCAGACCAACTGTGGGGTCATCTTTTATTTGCTCATACTTGTTAGAAGTGAAACAAGTTTGCCTTGTTTGTTGCCTCAGGTAGTCTTAATTTTTTTTTTAATTGTCTTGTAACTTATAAATTACAGATGATACTTGTCCTAGTCCTGAGTCTCTTA
>NW_023601212.1:27775952-27801920 GCF_014898055.3 Talpa occidentalis | reverse complement strand
ACCAGGTTACCTGCCTGTGCTTTGTGTACACCTGGCTCTTACTCATCCTCCAAAACTCAATCCAGATATTTATAATCTTTACGAAATTTTCCAATAAATAAGAAGTATGCGACCTCTCCAGGGCTACAATATCACACACCATGAAATATATCTCCAACATTAATCATGTTGTTGAATTCAGTCTCCCATTCTAAGGGTCTCCCTGGTGGGGCAGGGGTTAAGATGCCACTTATGAAGCTCTCTGAAGCCACTGCAGCACGAGTTCAATCCCTAGCCAGGAGAGCTACCCACATGGTGCAGCAGACCTCTCCTGGTTCACCCACTGCTCCCCCTCGCAGTATATTTCAGTCAATCTGCCTGTTCTGTTCCCCACTGTCTCTGGTGAATCCTCTCACCCCCAAACACACACCTCTGGCCTGTACCCCAGTTCCCGTATGCATAAATAAATAAATCTTTAAAATAAAAAGCATAGACATTATGATCTATTAATCTATTTATCTCCAGTAACTACACAAGAGTATAAAATTTTAAGTTTAGTAAAGTCAATGAATAAAAGAAAAGTTTCCACATAACTGAACCTAAACTTGTTTTTTAAGGTAGATTCCAACAAACTGAACCATGGCTAATTTTAATCGTGACTCTATCAATGATGCTGAGGAGTCCTACCTCTCTTGGATTAGTTCCCATTTTTAGGCTGATGGGGACATCCACAAAATGAAGAGCAGTAGACATGTGTCATCAAACAAGGCTATTTTAAAAACAGCTCTTGGGAAGAATCACCTCTTCCCTCACTTTCCCTACTACAAACCTACCCACACGTAGGAGTAAAGATTAAGAGGCTTGCATTTCATTGTCTGCATGGACAAAAGATACGTACCACAGGCAAATCTCCATCATCTTCCTCTTCCTCCTTTTCTGTTTTAGTGGTAGAGATCGAAGTCCAGCTCACATCATCATCTACAATCCGCATTCTAAATGTGGGAAATAAAGACCAAGACTTGTTCTTGGAATAACAGTCTACGAACATATACACTGGTTTTAAGCTCAAAATCCTACAAGATGACCTGGTCTTTTCCTATCTAGTCATTTTTTTCTTGTACCACTGCCCCTTCTGTTCACCAACACACCTTTTGTTGGCTGGAATGAACCAAATTCCTTACCACATCAGTTCTTCACATATGCAGTTTTCCCATATGCATACCTTCCCTCTGCCTGACCAAGTCTTTCTTTTTCTTTACTGGGAACTCTTATTCTTTGTACCCTGTGTGTGTGTGTGTGTGTGTGTGTGTGTGTGGTGGTGTGGTGTAATTTCCTTGAGTCTACCTTCCTCAAACTACCTCTTTCCTCTCCCTAAGAACCTGTACACACTCTTGGAATACTTTCATTGCTTTTATCACTAAAGAATTGATCAATTAGTTGTTTAAAGACTATATTCCTATTAATCTATAAAACAGCATAAGAATAGGGACTATGCCTTTCTCATTATAGTGGCATCTTCAATACCCTGCAATAACAAGCAGAGGGAGTAGTCAATAAAGGTTTGTCACAAAGATAAACTATGGATGAGTCCAAACAATAACCATTAGCATGGTGGGACAGTTACTATTTAAAAGCTCAGGTCACTTCACATATCTCTAATCACAACAACCGTTTAATATAAGTGATATGACTCTCATTTTAAAGATGCACAAACTGAGATTCAGAGAGATGAATTATCTTGCCCAGGGTCACACCGTGCATAAAGTAGCAAAGCTTGGACTCAAGCTCGCATCGGTGTTGCCTGAAAACTCAAGCTATTCTCATTACATGGCACTGCCACACAAGTCAGAGGGGGCAGGAAGACAGCAAGCAAGAAGGCAAGAACCAACCTAAGAAAAGAAATGGGTTAGCTCTTTGGAACTATTTGATCTTGCTGGTATATTAGCTTCCTAGCACTAACTACTAAGCACCACAAATTGGATGGTTTAAATAACAGAAATGTGTTCTCTCAAAGGATGAGTCAATGCCCGCAAGGCATGCTCACTGGAAGCCTCTAGGATCTTTCCTTAACTCTTCCAACTTCTGGTAGCCTCAAGTGTACCTTGACTAATGGTAGCATAAATCCAGCAATCTTAGCCTCTATCTTCACAGAATTGTTTTACCTCTGTACCTGTGTCCAAACTGCCCTCTTCTTAAAAGGATACCAGTCCATCCTAACTCAGTATGACTTCATCTTAACAATTTATGTCTGCAGAGACCCTGTTTCCAAATGTCACATCCAAAGGTTCTGGGTGAACCTGACTGGGATGGACGTGGGGAGAAAACTATTCAATGCAATACACCAGTTCACAAAAGTTGTCTCCCCTGCAAAAACGGGGATAACAGCAATGCCTTCTTCATGGCAGTGCTGTGCAGCGTAAATAAATTCCTGTCTGAAGTACTTCGTGCAGTGCCTGACACATGACAACTTGTTAAACGTGTCAGCTGCTAGGAGTACTGGGAGCAACAGGAAGTGAGCACGGGGCTCTGCCCACTGAGAACCAGAGTCCTTGGGATTGAAGAACGGCCACAAAGAGATTCTGGGCCTCAAATACCCAAGCACAGAGGCTCTGAATTAGCTCCACGATTATTCTAGGACAAAACATTCATTCTCCATGGGAAAGAACTGAAGGCTACGAAGGCGGGAAAGAGTAACGAAAGTTACCGGCGCGCTTGAACACGTTCAAGGCAATGCCCAGGGACGCTCGCGGCGGCCGAGCCCACCGGGCGCTCGGGCAGGGTCCCCGCGAGCAGAGAAGTGGGGGGCGAGGGGAGAGCCCGGGCCGGGGCCCCGGGGCGGGGCGGGCCAGCGGCGGGGCCGCGGGGCGAAGCAGGCCCCCCCCGTCACGACCAACTTACCCTTTCCACCGGCCCGCCTGGCTTCGGCCGCTTTTTGCGACGCTTGCGACTGGCCTCAGGGCCCCCGTCGACGCCGGCATCCGCCCGGGACAAGTAACGCTTCAGATACTCGGCCTTGGAGAGCGGCGGAGCTGCCGCCATGGCAGCGGCGCGGGCGGGGAGACGGCGCGGCGCTGGGGACAAAATTCCTCGGCGCAAAAGGGCGGAGTCGACCCGAGTGGGCGGGGCCGAGACCGGAAGTGGCGCGGCCGGCTGGGCCCGCCCAGCCCACAGGTGACCTGCGCCGGCGAGGCGCGTGCGTGGCCGGGGTCCGCGGGCGGCTGGGCCAGGTCCGGTGTACCTGCCCGCCGTCGGGGCGTTCTGAGGACTCTGCCGGCGCCGTTATGGCCGTGATGCCGGAATTGTCAGGCCTGGTCTCCCAGCCAGGGACGGATCCCAGGCTGCAGGGCAGCGCTGAGCCCCAGCCACTAGACCCCCACGGGTTGGTGTCTCACGAAGCCGCAGCAGGAACTTCGCAGACGCTCAGGCGAGCAAGCGAGAAGAGGCAGGTTTGTTTAGAGAAAGAAAAAGTTTATTGAGGAGAAAAGGAACAGAAATAAAGTGGGACTCCCAGGACGGGAAACCAGGCCAGGGAGGGGCAAGGAAGCCAAAGTGGAGTCGTGTCTCAGGGAATATAGACCTTCTTTCCCTCATTATTCTAAAGCTCCACCAGTCTCTGTGATTGGTTAGTTCTCGGCTGTCTCACTTAATCTGCTACTGAGTGGGGGGTCTTCACATTCCTTGTCTAACAGGTTTGTCTTTCTCCATTTGTTGCATTTTTATCTTTATGGCCCAGTCCTCGGATGAGTATCTCTGCATTGACGTTAAACAGCTGCCCTTTTAAGTTGTCCATAAATTAAACCACTCTTCTATTTCTCTAATCTCTGCCTCCCTTTACCACCTGAAGGAAACCAAGGCCAGTGTTAACAATGTTGTCCTTGGTCCTGGGATGTTTGTTTTTCCAGGTGGAATTAGTTACACTCCTCTTGCTGCCCTTATCTCTGAAGCCTTCAATTCTCCGAGGTCCTCTCCTGCAGTGTCCCTAAAACTGCCTAATTCCTCGCTTGCCCTGTGTCTCTGCTGTGAGGCCTACACCATGATCCAGACAAGAGCCCTGTCCCCAGCAGCGTCAGAAGCGCCCCGGTGTGGTGGTTAGAACGCGGGCTCTGAAGTTCGCGTTCTGGTTCCATGATCTCCTGGCTGTACAATCCTGGGCAAGTTATTTAACAGAATCTGCATAATAATAGCACCTAGGGCTTCCCTGGTGGCGCAGCGGTTGAGCGCTGGGTTGCGAAGCTGCCCGAAGCCTACGCGGCACCGGTTCAATCCCCGGCTGCTCCCTGGCCACTGGAGTAGGGTCCCGCATGGCATGCTGACCTCTCCTGCTGCCTGCTGCTCCCCTCAGCAGTGCACTTCGGTCCTTCTGCCTGCTCTGCTCCCCGCTCTGGCTCTGGTGAATTCTCTCATCCTCCCGCGCTTTTGATTGTACCCAGTGCTTGTATAAATAAATAAATATTTAAAAAATAATAATAATAATGGCACCTAACTCGATGGTTGTGAGAACTGAGATGTCACTGTGAAAAGTGCTTAGAACAGCATCTGGCTCGTAGCGTATTTTTATTATTATGTTTAGGTGGAGGGGGGCACTTCTGTGCTGGTAGGTTTCCAAGTGCCCATCAGGAGAGACAGCGAAATTCTAAACCCAGCATAATTACTATGAAAATGTGGCGGTCTCTAACCTGCCTAACTTTGTCATGTTTGATAGTCTATTATGGGTAGCCCCTAAAGTCCTGAATATTTTCAGCACAGCAAAAGGGAAACCAGAGACACTAAATTCTGGTACTCAAGTTCTGGGGAAGAAAACTTTTCTTCTTGTGGGCATTAAGATTTTTGTATGAATTATCCCATTTAACCTTCACAATTATCCTTTTACAGAGGCGAAATGACTGAAGCTTGGAGATTAAAGAAGTTACTCAGCTTCACAGCCAAAAGGCAACTCTCAGGAACAGAGGCAAACAAAATGGGTGCAAGAGATAATCCAGATTTTTATTTATTTTTTTTTTTTTTTATATAGAGGCATGTTTTCTTTCTTTCTTTCTTTATTTGTTTGTTTACAGTCAGAAGCGCGGGAGGGTGAGAGAATTCACCAGAGCCAGAGCGGAGAGCAGAGCAGGCAGAAGGACCGAAGTACACTGCTGAGGGGAGCAACGGGCGGCAGGAGAGGTCTGCGCGCCATGTGGGACCCTCCTCCGGTGGCCGGGGAGCAGCCGGGGATCGAACCCGCGCCGCAGAGGCCGCGGGCAGCTTCGCAACCCAGCGCTCAACCGCTGCGCCACCGGGGAGGCCCGATAATCCAGATATTTTTAAGTAGAACATAGATCTTTAAATCACATCATCACATGTAAATTGAAGTTTTGTCACTATTGTAAAGTATGTTAGCCATGAAGGTAGGTGTAGTTTGTAATGTGCATATCTTGGGATACAAGCTAAGAAAATACTTACACGCACCAGAATGGTTTGGAGATCCCTGCCCTCAAGTATGAACAAAAGGGCCTCACTAGCTGTGGGGCCTTCATGAGGGCACCACAGGTACTCCATATACAATCCTACTTTGGCTTTCTGGTCCATTCTGGTGTATCTCAAGCCCAGTCTCTACCCTGCTGCCAGCAGACATTTCTGCTCCAGTAAATATTACCAGCATAGCCATCTCAGCCCCAAGGACTCATCTCCTGTCCATTTGTCTTCAGTTCTACCTGTTCTACTCCATAGCCAACGGTAGCTTGACCAGACCCAAGCTCTTGTCCCAAGCCTGTCTGTCTACCTAACCAGGCAGCTAAGCAGGATCAAATGAATTCATGTCTAGTGGCATGGTCTGAGTTTGGCCCTCTCTCTGTAATTCCATCTAATAAGCAAATGCAGTCATTGTACTAAAAATTTTCAGAGCTCAGGTTTCAACCTGGTCTGGGTCTGAAGCTTGCCTCTTAGAAGCTTACCTTCCTTCTAGAAGTTCCCTAGCCTCTTTGAGGCTGTTTCCTCACCATTAAGATAAGGATATTTTTATTTATAGCTACTTTTTCCTAAAAGGGGTTTAAAATAGAGATACTTTAAAATTTCTGTGAAGATTATAAGAGAAAATACAAATAAAAGCACTTCACAATTAACAACTCACTAATCCTGACAAAAACTCTTTGAAGTAGATACCATTATCATCCCCTTTGCAGATGAGGAGACTGAAGCATGTGAGATGCCAATACTAAAGAGCTTTCTAAACTCTGAGGTGAGCACACAGAGTAAGCACCCTTTCAGTTAAAAATACTGCCATTGTCCTATCAAGAGTAGAAGCCCATAAACTTTTTAAAATAATAAAGCCAACAAGCCTTAAACACCTCTGCCCTCATTTTAGCAGACTCCATTTCCTGCCATGTGCAATAGGTACTGACATAGCTCAGGTATAAAAAGGACATAATGACAATGTTAGTTTTTTGGAACCCATGATTCATGCTTTGTGAGCAGTTGAATGCCCTTCATACATCCCATCATGTACCTCAACAGACGTACATTTTTAACTACCTCTGTGTTCAAGCTGTATTGAATATGCTTAAAATGAGTAAGTGCTCTCACAAAAGAACTCTCCTTTCCCCTTTTCATATAACCACAAAAATTTCCTCATAAACTTTATCCTCAGGGCTGTGAAACTGAATTTACATGTTCTTGAGCTGGCAATTTGCCTGCCTTACCTCTTTTGAACTTCTTGACACTTCCACACCTGTTGCCTTCATGCTACCTCCATTTCCCTAAGACTCAAACCTGGATGAGCTGTGAGCATGTGAGGATCTTCATTAATTATGTCATATGCTACAGGCTGTGGAGACTCAGTTTATGTAAGCGCCACCCCTGCCAGGCTATATGAAATGACGTTTAAGTTGCCTATAGTGCTGGTTTTTCCCAGTGTGGCACTACCTTGTCCTCAGTCTGCTGGCTCAGAAAGTAGGATTATCATTTCCTAATAACTAGGTTAGAGTCTAGAATTATTGTCTCATGACAACCAAACCCACAAGACTCAGTAAGCCAGAGCCTTCCCACAGGGAAGGTGCTCCAAGAGACCGGATGTAGATAGGTGGCTAGTAAACAGTTTCTAATCAGATGGCATGTATCTGTTGCTATGAGAAGTCTATGCAAATGCTGTTTACAGTTTGTATCTCCCTAGTCTCCAAACTAACACCATACTCCTGCCCTCACAGAAATTTGACACAGGTATGGAAGTCAGTCCTACATGAAAATAGTAAGATGTCAAATGAGTGTCTCAAAGCAAAACTTGTAAAAACAAATACATTTAAGGAGGAGTTAGGAGGCAGGTTCCTAACAAGAAATGATTAAAGTAAAGGGAAAAGCAGGGGTCCATTGTCACAGCAGCAAAGACAAGGGCTGAGGGGACAGTCCACTGTCAAATTTGACAGAAGAGAGAACATTCCCCAAGTGGAAAATTCCACTTGTGACCTTTGGGAATAGTTTAACAGAGCAACGGGTGTGATGGCTAAGTAATCTGTAATTAGGCAACTATTCAAAGTTTTCAGCACAAGGCATTAAGTTCTGCCTAGCATCTCAGCCAGTAACAGGTCTTTACTAAATGCCCAGCGGCCAGCACCAGCGGCCAGCACCACTGGAGTCATCACTGGTTACTGTAGTGCAAATGACTACCAGTAAGGAGTCCAGAGTCTTTAACTTCTTGCCAATGAGAAGTAGCTCCCTCCCTCTCCAGTTGACCCTCAGTTTCCCCATCTGTAATTGAGAGACTTAGGGGATCGCAAATACCCACACTGACTGGCAGTCTCCTCCCCCAGCTCTCCATAAGGCTCCCCCCCTTACCTCCTCCTCAGCTTGCCTACATGTCAAATTATCACCTTGTTCTTTCCTGACGACTCTGTTTGAAACACCTGCCCCCGCCTTTCCTGACACTATCCATACCCTTTCCTGCTTCACATTCCCCCAGAAAACTAACCACCATCTGACATACTGTTTTACTTGTTGGTTTATTGTCAAACCCCACCCACTCTGTTTGCCCATATTCCCTGCTATACTTTAAGCTCCACAAAAGCAAAGCTTTATTTTGTTCACTCTTCTGTAGTGTGCCTGGCACAAAGCAAGCAGCCAGACATCCACGGACAGAATGAATGAAATGCCAGCTCCAATCCCCAAATTACAGTGGTGGCCACATTAGAAAAATCTTGGGCCTCCCGGTGGCGCAGCGGTTGAGCACTGGGTTGCGAAGCTGCCCGCAGCCTCTGCAGCGCCGGTTCGATCCCCGGCTGCTCCCCGGCCACCGGAGGAGGGTCCCACGTGGCGCACAGACCTCTCCTGCCACCTGCTGTTCCAGCAGTGTACTTCATCAAGTCTGCCTGTTCTGTTCCCCGCTCTGGCTGTGGTGAATTCTCTCACCCTCCTGCGCTTCTTACTGTACCCAGTGCTTGTATAAATAAATAAATAAATATTTTTTTAAAAAAAAGAAAAATCTTCTTTAGGAGACTGTATTAGCAGCATGTGATAACAAGGACAGAGTGAATCCAGAGGCAAGCGCTGGGAGGAGTCATTTTAATGAGAACATCTTCACCTATACTGAACCCCCTCTGCTCAGAAGAGTTTTGCTGTTGACAGATGTTGTATACCCAAAATCAGCTCCCAAACTCCAGGTATACCTTGAACGTCACAGAGTTCCAACCCTTGAGAAGAGTGTGTTATCGGGAGGAAAGGGAAAGACTTGATAGCCAAAAAGTGATAATGACATGCCCCATGGTTCATTTCTGGGTTTCTCCCCAGGCTGATCCAAACCTCCAAAATAAGGTCAAGTAACATGACAGCACTGCACTTGCATCATGTCCCCAAATCTCAGACTCAGACCAGGCAACTTCCCCACACGGGCAATACCTAGTAGGGAGGACTTGCCCAGCCTTTTTCAGTAGTAACAGATAATCCTGGCGTCTGAGCGGTGCTGGAGGCTGGCCCGGAAACCTCGCGCCGCTACCGCTGTGGGGCTAGGCCTGTCTCATAGCCCTCCGTCTTCATGTCATTGAGCCCGAGGTCCTCATTCTGGTCAAACGTGCGCTCATAATGCTCCATCTTCATCTCGGGATCATCTTCAGGTGCATAGATGTTCTGCAAGGACAGATAATCAGTGCTCGTGCCATCCTCCCACCCACAGACACCTCCACCTCCCGCTTTCCCAAGATTTTAATGTTTTTATTCTCTAAGGGCCTCCAGTTCCCCATGGCCAGGTTGAACTAGTGGTCAGTAACAGAGCCCACATGGGCCGGGAATGGAACAGTCCAGTCCCAAGCAGAATTAGGAAGCCATCTGCCTAAAGAACTATTTTTAGGGCCTCCCTGGTAGCACAAGGGATTAAGACATAACCTATGAAGCTATCTGCACGAGTTCAATCCCCAGCCAGGAAGCAACCCACATGACACAGCAGACCTCTCCTGCCTCGCCTGCTGCTCCCCTCAGCAGTGTATTTCAAATATTCCTCCTGTTCTGTTCCCCACTGTCTCCAGTGAATCCTCTCACCCCCACACTTCTGGTCTGTACCCCAGTTCTTGTATACATAAATAAATAAATCTTTAAAAAAAAATACTTTTAATCTGTACCTTCTTATGAAGACAATAACAATGGTTTTAACTGTGGAGAGAGCTTACAACAGCTTTGCCTGACCCATAAAAACTGCTCAGTAAATGATGAGACTGACAGTCACAAGAATATCTCCTGCGTCTGCTTAAAGCCTCTTGAATGTCCTATCTTGGCCTCTAAAAACAGTATTTCTCCTCACTTCTACAATTTGCAGAAGGAAAACTCCACTACTGGACTTAGGGCTGGTGACAATAATTAGACTACAGGGAACAGGAGCCGGGAATATCCTTTTTTCCGCCTTTGACACACTTACAATCTCTCCCATCATCTTTTTATTTTTTCTTTTTAAAGATTTATTTATTTATTTATTTATACAAGCACTGCTATAGTCAGAAGCGCAGGAGGGTGAGAGAATTCACCAGAGCCAGAACAGGGAGCAGAGCAGGCAGAAGGACCGAAGTACACTGCTGAGGGGAGCAGTGGGCGGCAGGAGAGGTCTGTGCGCCATGTGGCAGGGGAGCAGCCGGGGATCGAACCGGTGCTGCAGAGGCTGTGGGCAGCTTCGCAACCCAGCGCTCAACCGCTGTGCCACCGGGGAGACCCTCTCCCATCATCTTCTACTTCCTCCTTTAAGTTCTCCAGAAATGATCACTATTCAAGAAAAGGATTCAAGAAATTAGATCTCCATGATATGTCTGCTCCAGGATGGTCTACTGTACCTGTAAGTAGCTATTTCCTGCTGGATCATCCATAATAAAATGGGCCTTCATGTTCCCTGCAAGGATCTGAAAAGAAAAAAATATAGCAGCTAAACTCTACATAGCTCCTGACAGGAAGAGGCTTAAATCTGCCAAACCAGCCCAGTTAATATCACAGAATCCCCAGAAGTTTAACAACTGTGAAATGAGGTACAATGAGACGCCATTAGATATCCCTGATCTCATCTTCCAGTCTAAACATGTCAACAACCACCCTCCTCACATGTCAGCAAAGAAGCAGTTTCTGTGAAGTCACTACAGTGTAGACAGGGTGTGGGCACTGGGCCAGCTGAGGGGAAAAGGAAAGGAATGAGGAACAGGTCCAGTGAATGTATGACTACCGGAAACAGATCTCAAACACCCCCCCACCCCACACCTACCCCTTCTTCTCCCCACACCAAGCTCTCACAACACTGCAGGCAAGCCTTAACCTCTAGCAGGGAAACACAATAACCCCTGATGGGTCACTGACCAGACCACTTGTTAAGGTTCCAGAAATTTTACCTCTCAAGTACTTTCTCAAGAACTACTACAGATGATATTACAATAATAAAAAGGAGAAAACCAAGCAAGAAAATGATACAGGGTATCGGAAACCAGAAGAAACCCCAATGTGATGGTTTGATGTTTAATTTTTTTTTAATATCTGACATGATTTAATGCTGAAACAGGGAACCTGATACCCAGGCAGAGCAGCTTGCAGGGAGGGAGGGAGGCAAGCCTGGCAGGCAACAACCAAGCCTTCTGGCCACCTTTACACTGTTATATACTCATGGTCACATAACTGATACATTCTTGCACATCCTAGGTGCTTTCAAAGTTATGGGTCTTATGTTGTTTGCTGGATGTCAGGAAGGCCCTAGGAAGGTGGAAAACACAACTGATACATTATAATGCATGCCTGGCACTTTCAAGGTTACTGGATGTCTATTGTCTGCTGGATGTCCTAAAGGCAAAACAAGAGCCTGAATTACTCTATGTTTCTTATAGTGTGATTATGGATATATAAGACTTGTTTTCTCTCTCTCTGTCTCTCTCTCTTTGATTGCTTTATCTTTCTGTTTCTTTTTCCCATTTGTTTCTTACTGCTTGTTCATGTGGCTATCTTTACCTGGTGGTTTTCTACGTTTTTTCATTTCTTCTTTAATGTACCTCAATTCTAGATTTTTGCTTAGATTGCCATGAGGGGTATAGATGGTTTGCTGTTTAAAAGGCATCGAGAAATGGGTGTGCAGCCTCTAGTCCACTGGAGCCCCACAATCTTAAGTACTGACCGACCAGTGTCCTCCCACCTGGTCCAGCTTCTGGCTAAACTCCTGCAGTTTCTCCGTCTGCCCCGGACTGGAACTGTCTCCCAGGGTGAAAGGGTTCTTGGTCACCTGTAATAAATAACATCCAAATTGCTCGAATACTGACTCTATGTCAGGTTTGACCATTAACCTGGTGGGGGTAAGGGGGAGGCAGAGAGGTGCCCAGCCTTGGTCTCCATTTATCCCATACCACCTTTCTGACCTAGGAGCCTCTGCTAGGAGTGTGTGGGTTAATCAAGAAAACCAGTAGTGAGAAATAAAAATGTTCTTACAGTGAGCACTAGTTCTAATGTGAAGAAATGCTAAGTATAACTTAAAAGGACAAAATGCCTGACAACTGAGGATCAATAAGAGAAATAATGCGTTAAGAGGATAGATATATGGTCTCAGTCACCAACCTTGTATATGTCTAAGTGATGGAGGATCCTCACTCCTTTATTTTAGTGAAATTAATGACATCAGCCAAACCACAAAACATCTACATTGTCCAGACTTAGGCCCAAGGACTTCCATTCAGATTCTTACTAACTTACCCTTCACAATGGAAAATAACATTTAAGTTTTTAATATCAATTTTAAGGCAAAGGACCCCCAGTTATCAACCCTAAAACCAAGGATGTCTGAGGGCTTCCAGCCCCTTGCCACAGCCACACTGCCCAAGCAGACACTGCACTCAGCTGACTCACCAGTTCCCGGATGTCTTTCAACAGCCCCTCCAGTGTGGTGAACTTGCCCCCCAGGACAGCCATTCCCAGTTCAAATTCCAGCTCTGGGATTTCCACACTACATGTCTCAGACTGTGAGGAAAGAGGTCAAATTAGCTTTTAAATTCTGAGCCACCAGAGAAAGCTACCCACAGTCCTCCTGCCAAATTAATGCCACCAGAAAGTTTGCAGACAGAGCCAGCTATTCCCATCTTCTCTCCTATCCATGTGAATGAGAGGAATGGAACCAACCTATAAACCTTGGAGTCATGGTTCCAAGCTGTCATTAGAGTGCATTAGAGACCAAGGCCCTTACAGACACTGGTAGGCAAAGCTGTCAAGTTGCCAGAAAGCGCTTATGGGTAATAAGCCTCCTGAATCTGCTTGTCCTATAATGGATTTCTGGGACGCTCAAACCCAGGGAAGTAAGGAAATACCATATGACCCCAGGACATAATTTTAAAGGACAATTTCCCAGAGACAGAGACCACTATGTAAGGACAGTCACATTTCCAACAAGATGTTACCTTGAGGAGGTCTCTGGTCATATCTGAGGCATCTGTGATATGGAAGGTGATCCTGATGCCCAGGGGCTCTATTGCTCCTCCTGATTTCACCTGCGCAGACAACAGCAGTCAGGACAGTAGCAGAGAAGCCATGATCTTCACTGGCTACCAGAGAGGCCTCAGAGGGTAGGTATGGCCATTCAGTCAGTCAGGCCCACTGAAAGCTTTGAAGGACAGTCTTCTACACAACAATGTCAGCAGTTACCAAATCAAAATCAACAGGAGCTAGCTGGCAGCAGAGGCCCAGCTCCAGGAGCCTGACAAAACAGTCCAAGTTACCTAGAAACTCTAAATTTACCTTTTAAAAAAAATGCCACTCTTGTGGTTTAAATGGACTTCTAAAGGTTTCGCCTCTTTCATTCACTGCATTCCAACATGTGAGTCCCCTTTATAACATTGATTTTAATAATTTAACCAGCTTAAATGGAGGGTATTTACAATCCTCCATGGCAGCCTATTCTATTTTGAAATAGCTCTAGTAAGCTCTTTGAGGCAAAATATACCTTCCTGAATTTCCACCCCTCTGAAGAGCAGGTCAAGAATCTCCTTTCTTTCATATAACCAATCTTTAACACATCATGAAAAGTTTACACTACCTCTAACTCCTTCTCTAGGCTAATTCCTAGTTCCTTCAAAGCCTCCTCATCATACACTAAACCCAAGAGAAAAATTCAACTCACCCCCACAACATACACATCTCAAAGCAGAGAGCAGCAGGATGAAAAGACAGGAGTTATGCTCAAGCTAGGCTACTTTCCAAATAATGTACCCAC
This sequence comes from Talpa occidentalis, assembly GCF_014898055.3. Classification (NCBI taxonomy): domain Eukaryota; kingdom Metazoa; phylum Chordata; class Mammalia; order Eulipotyphla; family Talpidae; genus Talpa; species Talpa occidentalis. Next base: position 27,788,275 of record NW_023601212.1, on the reverse strand, counting down.
CCACCTCATTGGTTCGATGGCCGCACTTCTCACAGTTAGTAGCCATGATGATAACCTCCTTAAAGTGGGGGATTTCTAGAAGATGGAGTTAAGGAAATTTGCTTCCAAGATAGCAATACCACCCTCTGGGGAAAACCAAACCCCAAATACACAGCTGCTGGTCCTATGACTGCCGGAAATGGCTCACAAGAGGCAGCCTGACTCAGCCGGCCCTCCAAAATCAAGCAAGGTCGTCCCTCATGGTGATCCTGTCACAAATGTTTGAAGACCTGGTTCAGGCCACACACAGGAGTCTCGAAACTATGACGTAATTCTCTTTTTGAACCCCAAAGCCAGGGTCAGTCTCATCAAAGGCAAATGTTCATCACTCGTAATAAAACACACGCCCTCCTGCATGTGCCGGAACATAGTCTTTCCGCCTGAGCCAGATGAAGAGCAATCCACCACCTGACAAAAGATACGAACTAGCTTCATGTTGGTCTGAGCCGGGGCATTGCATTCTGGGCAGTTTGTGTTGAACTGCAGCACCTGGAACACAACAGGGGGACACAGGGTGAGCCCTCCCAGGCAGCATTCTCAGGCTAAAGACACTGAGTTGGTGCGCCTGTGGTCGCCAGGTTGGTGGGGAGGAAGAGAGACCCTGAACGGCAGTGGTCTCAGCCCACATCTCATCTCTTTCCTCCACAGTGTCAAGGTGACTCACTTCATTTCTGAGATCTTCCTCTTCCGGCTTCTCTTCAGGCACCTCTGCCTAAATAGGAGAGACGCAAATCACACGTTTATATCGATACCTCAGCTCCAAGCCCATCTCCTGCCCTGGAGCAGAAGAAAGTACTCTGGCTTGCTTATGTCAGCTGCCACCCGTGGGGTCCGACAGGAGGAGAAGCCAAGCCCCAGTGAAGGGAAGAACAATTCACTGTGAAGTTTATCCGGCCACTACTATCCTTTATTGTGACGTTTACCCTAGTCTTTGACACGAGCCAGATGACAGAAACAAACATGAGGTTCCCCTCATAAGGGTCCCTTGGAAAGAGTACACAGGCAGCAGCAGCAGCAAAATGTTTCCGCTGACGCCAAGTAATCCAGAGTACAAGATCATTCCAGAGCATTCTTATGGCTTCCCAGTCCACTCACCTGGAGCCCCAGCATCTGTTCTTGCTGTAGGGTCCTGTTATAGTGTGTGATTACCAGGGCATCGTCTTTCCGGGGAGCATGTGGGTTTTCCACAAAGCTGTTCCCTGAGGGATCATCGATGATCTAACGGATGGACAAAAAAAGAGTAACTGTAAGAAGTCATGATCCTCCACCTACCATCAGGCCACTCGGGCACAGTGGAAAATCAAAGACAGTCTTAAAAGTCCCTCCTCCCCTAAATCTAGGGCATCTTCAGTCCTTTCATACTCACCAAAGTGAAAGGAGAGGTCACGTGCTTTAGCTCTTTCAATTTGACGATGAACGCATCAATCCTTTCAGCTACGACTTCTTCTTTTGCCTGCCATAAATGAAGAATTACAGGATCAGTCCTGGTGACAGGCCTTATGCCCCCAATCCCTATTACCCCACATCACTGCCATCATGAAGTAATCACCTCTTAATGTGAGTGGAAACAGATTTGGATTTCACAATAGAATGTAGCAAATACTTTTGAAGTGTATAGGTGGTGCCAGGTGAGCCTCATTTTTTTTCATTCATTCATTCATTCAGCCCAGGCACTCAAGCCAGCTTAGAGATGGATGGTCAATAAATCACATTCCCCTCATGAGGTTTCCCAGCGAATTAGGAAGGAAGATGGCTCTATATGCAATTATATTATTTCTGTTATAATAAGATATAATGCACCACTCAGGACAGATAAGTAAACCCAAGGTGATACACCAAGGGGATTAGAAAAGGCTCTTCAGAGTTAACATTATACAGTCTGAGATGAGGCTTCAATATATTTTGCAGGAGAAAAGAACAGGACAAAATAGGGACAACATCCTGGCAGCCTGGTCATCATCATATGCTTCCCAAAAAGTTTTAGGTCAGAGAGGGTTCAGCTACATAAGAAGCTAAACACTGTAGTCAGACATGTAAAAGCAATTATTCCAAGACGCTGCAATCAGAAAACCCCAACTCACCCTTCGAGTAGGTTGATCCTGCTCCAGGCCAGAGATAGCACGGCTGATCAATCCTTCAATAGTGGTCAGAGCTGGTGAGCAAGAACAACAGACAGATGAGTCAGGGCTCTGCTAACAAGAGCCTGTATGATCCTCGGACTTGACTTCCTCGTCTGTAAAATGAAGCAGCCAGGACCAAGGTTCCATCCATCGCCAATAACAGTGACGCTAACATTCTGTAATAAGCACATAGTCTTATTGGTAGTTTATCATTATCTACCATGCCAAGCTGTTCCATCTATGCTTTCCACTCATGTCAAACCAAGGAAGATCAATCACAATGGATACTCAGCCAAAGCCGCCACAAGCCACTAGACTCGGCACCAAGGATTTTCCAAGAAAGTGGGTGAGACTCCAATTAGGTTGGAATCTTTAAATTTACCTCCCTTCTGGCTGAACGCAGGAATTTCAAAATCCAGCTCTGGAATCCTTGTGGTAGCAGAGTCAGTCTTCACTACTTCTCTGTTCATGTCCTGAGCAGAAATAAAACATTCAGTCCAGTTTCTCTTCAGGAAATAACCAGACTGCCCCCTCCATCAGACCCCAGCCCAGGTGTTTCTTCCTCTCCCCACTCCAAGCAAGCGAAGGTGTTCCCACATAACAGTACAGGTGGTGTGAGCCACGCTGCCCAAATGGAAAGAATACCCTTCATTACAACTACTGCTCATGTGATAACCTCTGCCAAAATGTGCACAACACTCTCACAAGTCTTTTCTCAACTGAGCAGATGACCACACCAACATCATATCACAGGAGAGAAAACTTAGGCTTGGCCATAGAGGGATTTATTCCAGGTCCCACCAACTACACCAGACTGACTCCAATTTCCAAGGTTTCCCTAGGAAACTAAGGTACCTGTTCTGGGTCTCTCTCACCTCCTGGGTCTTGACGGTCAAAGAGTAGCGCACTCCCTGGTCCTGGATCCTTCCTGCCGACTGGATCTCAGTGTTGCTCCAGCCACAGTGCTCGCAGGAAAAGGAGCTCACGATTATTTCTCTGAAGAATGGGATCTTGGTGAGCAGGAGGCGCGTCATGCCCTGGGGAAGCAGAAACCAGCGAAAGAGAAGTCATGGAAACTGCAGTTCCCCGCCCTACAGATCCCCGGCGCGCCTCGCCCGCAGACCCCCAGCTGCCCGGGCCGCCCACCCCGTTCCCTTCCCGGCGAAAACCTAAATCTCCCTCCGCCCGCGGCCGCTCCCCGCCTCACGTTGCGGTAGCAGTTCATGCACAGAGACTCGATCTCGGTGGGCTGCTGCTCCTCGTCCTCGGCGCTTATGAGCCGGAACAAGGGTCCCGGGGCGGGAGCCCGGGCCGGGGCACGAGCCCCGGCAGCGGCTGCCCCTGGGGGCCCCGGCTCCACCGTCCCGCCGGCCGACAGGGCCATCACGCGCCGCTCAGATCGCGGCTTCCGGCTTCCGCACGTCTCTGGCGCCACCTCTTTACGCCACTTCCGCCAGCTTCGGCCCGCCCTTTCTTAAAGGGGCCTCACGTTCTGGGCCCTCTGGGAACAGAGGCTGATGGCGAAGATGGCATGGTCCATAGCGTGCCGGATTCAGGCTTTACTTCCACCTCGATCCACAGGCGTCCTTTACCCCAGGACGTCCTCTCAGACGCTGGACAATTTTTGCTCCTTCGCAATAGCTCCATCGCTCAGAGTCCTAACTCGTGGTCCAAAAATTCCTCTAACAAGCGCCCTGACAGCAAGGGACTTGACAGTCCCTCTGCACAGCAGGTGCACAGCAGGTGCACAGCAGGTGCACTGCAGCCCGGGCTTGCTTCTGTCCACTGTTGGGCAGATTCTGCTTTCCCTTTGCTATGCGCCCCCTCAGTTCTTCAGTCACTTCTTTTCTCTTCTCACTCCCTATTTTTTTTCTTTTTTTAAAAGATTTATTTATTTATGCATACAAGAGCTGGGGGGGGGGCAGGCCAGAGGTTTGGGGGGGTGAGAAGATTCACCAGAGGCAGAGTGGGGAACAGAACAGGCAGATTGACCGAAGTACACTGCTGAGGGGAACAGCAGGTGAGACAGGAGAGGTCTGCTGCACCGTGTGGGTTACTCCCTGGTTGGCCAGGGGAATTGAACCTGTGCTGCAGAGGCTGCAGACAGCTTCATTGGTTGCATCTTAACCCCTTGCGCCACCAGGCAGGCCCCCTCACTCCCAATTTTGGTCCTTATAAACAGTTGCCCAAAGACCTGCCTCAAACACACAGCCCACATTTTTACTTCCACCACATGACCCCAGCTGACTCACCCCTCCCAGCCTCCCAACAACCAAAACACTTCTTTTTGTTAAACCTTCCTTTCCAGCTCCTGCTCTCCCTGGGCATCTCTCCCAGTTATTGCTAAATCCAAGGTATCCTCGAAGAGGTCCATCCTGGGGCCATGATCAGCCCAGATTCCTGTGGGGTCTGTGCTATAAGGAAGTGGGGGTGGGGGTGGAAACCCTGAGCAGGGCACAGCCTGAGGAAAGGGTGCTGGATGGACCATTTCAACAGGGAAAGGGGTGTGTTCACCTTTTATCCCCCCCCCATTCACCCACCTCCAACTTCAGAGTTCCCTGGGGTCATGAGGCGTGCTGGAGCCCAAGTAAATGTGTATATGAGGAATGGGGGAGGTTAAGTGTCTGGGAGTCCCAAGAAGAGAGTCCATCATAAAAGAGGCCATTCAGTGTCTGCAATAGCAGGAACAAAGGAGACAGGTGACCTGAGGAAGTGCAGGTCCCAGAGCCACTGCTGCTCCAGTGACAGCCTGTACTTCATACATACCACCCTGTGGTAGGCAGCCCAGGGGGATAATGCATTTGTAGAGGGAGAGTAACCCAGGCTCATCTCCAGGCCTTGACAGACAGCTGTCTTCTAAGAAGGGGTGGGGATCTCCGGACTGGGAGAGGGTCGATGAGAATGAGCAGCCAGGAATTAGAGCAGATTTTGGGTGTGGTTTGGATAGACATGGTCCAAATGAGAGTCACACCAGGCAAATAAGCTTCCATCATAACATCTATTTCATTTAAGTCTATACTTCACCCTAGAAGTCAGGTGGGAAGGGGAGAGATGGGGAAGACAAAGAGTTTGCTCCCCAGGGCACTTAAGAAGCCCTCAAAGTTTGGTGTCCAGTCACTAGTTTAGATGTAGAGCTATGTAAGGAAATTCTGGTTCTGCCCCTTCCTGTCAAAACCCCCACTATTTTGTATCCAGCAGCATCAGAGCCAGCGGGGATAAACACACACACACACACACACACACACACACACACACACGAGTTACATGTTCTCATCATATTGTACTCCTTTCTCCCTGTTCCTCCCCTGGGTGCTGTCATGTCAGCCCTGGGGAGACAAGAACTCCTCTCCGTGGACTCAGCTGTAGCAGTGACCACCACACAGGCACAGGTGATGGGAGCCAAGCCCTGGGATGAAGTGGCACAGATTTCCAGCACCATGGCGACAGGCTTGCACAAAATTACCTGCGCCTAAGATGCCTCTCTCCCTCCCCACTCCCACCACACCAGAGCAGAGCAACTCATGAGGATTCCTAAATGAGCACTGGAAGCCGGGTTTGCAAAGCCTGGTGAGTGTAATGCATCTGGATGGGGGAATTGCAAGAGGCTGGATATGCTGGGGACAACAGCCTCTTGGGTTACCTCACTTATCCTGCACAGGGCCCTCCACCCTCTGCCCAACAGGCCACTGTCAAGGACTGAGCCATGCTAAGGGCTCAGGTCCTGGGATCCCCAGACAAGGAGCTGGGAAGTGGGCCTGGGCAAGTAGAACCCTCAGGGCTCCCTCAGATGACCCTGACCATGGTCTTGAAGGCTATAATTGATATCTTCCCACAGTTCGTCCAGACGGGCCTGCAGCTGTCTCCAGGCCTTTCCATCGTCGCCTTGAAGGAACTCTGGGGCAAAGTTGCTGTGGCTCGGCGGGGGTGGTGCCAGCTGCTGCTGGATCTCCTGGGTCTCCTGGTCGATGGCTCGGGTGAAGGCAGCGATCTGCTGGAAGGTGTCCTGGCGGAAGGCCTGGAGCCGCTGGCGCACCTCCTCGGAGAGCACCTGGGGGTCCGGACCAGCCCCTTCCTCTGCATCCAAGCCAGCTCGGGCAAAAGCACTGAGTTCGTCGCGCAGCTGGTCCAAGTTCTGCTGGATGCGCACGTGCAGGGCTTTGGCCTTGAGCGTGAGCTTGCTAGACAGCGCCTGCACGCAGCGGCTGAGGCGCGCAGGACTGGCAGAGGTGTGTGGCGCCACTCTGCGATGCAGCTCCTGCACGTGGCGCCCGATGCCGGTCACCAGGCGCTGGGCATAGGGGTGGAAGAGCGCCTTGACGCGGCCGGTGTGATGCACAACACTATTCTGCAGGCTCTGTAGCAGGCCCCGGGCCTCGTCCACTCCCCCCCGCAGCTGGGCCTTGGTGCCCTCTCTGACCACGCGCAACTGCTCCTGCAGCTCCTGCACACCCAGAGCCACCTGCTCCATCAACTCCGTGGTGTAGGGCATCAGCTGCTGCCGTAGACCCTGCAGGTTCCAGCCCACGCGCTCGTGCACCTCCGCCATGTAGGGCTCCAGGCGTGCCTTCACCTCCTCCAACTCGTCCTGCAGCTGCTGACGCATGTCCACCACGTCCTGTGGGAGCTCAGGAAGCTCCCTCATCTGCTCACCCAGCATGCCCAGATTTTCCAGGAACTTGTCCATATTGAGGTCTTGCTCAAGGCTGTCTTTCAGGCTCCTAGAGGCGGGGACATACATCCATGTCATCAGACTGCTAGTCCCTATCCTCTCCTGTGCCCCAGAGACACTGCCCACTGATCCTCTGGGGAACCAAGCCTGGAGGGCCGTGTTCCCAGAGCCGGGGCCCACACACAGAAAGCACAGAGACAGGACACATGCAAATCTGGGCCAACACTACGGGAGGAAGCACGGAGGCACCTGGGCTCTCACACGCTGCTCTCACACATTTGGGGTTCTCTCCTCGGTTCCCAGGTCCCACACCAATGGACAAGGGGCCAGCCAATAGCAATCATGAGGTCAAAGCCAAGACTACCATGAGTAGAGGGCTTTGAAGACACAGGGACCACCAGACTAGTGCCTCTCAGTGCCTCTACCCCAGTGAGGCTGTGGAAGGTGAGGACGCAGAGGCAATGCATCATCGCATGACCCGGATGTCTCCTCCCTTGGCCCACACTGCTTGCCCTGGCCACTCACGCGGGCTCCCATGCCAACTTCTGCTGCTGGATCTGCTCCACCTTGCCTTTGTCCCTGCTGCTCTGGCTGAAGTAGTCCCAGAAGCCTTTCCGTGCCTGGGAAGTTGAAAGCACTGTGGAGAGGGATGGAACAATTAGGGACTCTGGTGGGCTTCCCAACCCACCTCTCCTTGAGGGTGGATAGCTCCTGGGTCCAGCTCCACCCGCACCTCCACATTGAAGTCAGGGTCAGAGACCCACCTGCGAGAAGGGCAAGAGCCCAGGTCAGAACTGCAACCGTGCTTGCCATTATCGAGTCTGAGAAGGAAGGTGAATGGAGGCCTGGTTAGTGTGAAGAAGCACAGGGACACCTCCCACAGGACTTTCCCCTAGGGAGCTGCTGCCAGGGCCAACCTGCCCAGAATCTGTTCATCTCCCTGGAAAGTAGGGAGCACAGAGCTGTTGGGGATTAAGAGCACTGACCTAGATGAGAGATAAGGAAGGAAGGGGTGTCTTCCTCAGATATGGGGGGAGCAGCTCCATTTCCAGCTCAATCACATAATATGGATGTGGAGCTCAAACCACCCTCCCCAAATCCCAGAGCTGTTCCCTAGGCCACTTCTGCCACCACTCCTCACTCGCCTACCTCCCACCTACCTCCCCTCATCTCCTCACCCAGCATGCCCAGTTCTGCCATGGCTGGAAGAACTGAGGCATCCCAAGAAGCAACTCTGCCAAAGTGCACCCAGACAATGTCCTTGGTTCTTAGTTCCCACCCCCAGCTCTCTGCAGAGACCCCTGCAATCCTCTGCTTGAGGACTCCAACCCACATCCCTCTGCCCAGCTGCTCACCTGCTCAGTTCTGGGCACAGGGACCAGACATTCCGCTTTATACTCCGGGGGCCTGGGCCTCTGGCAACAATTGCTCTGAGTAAATACCACGTGGAGGGTCAAAGAAGGATGACCTCACCTGCCTCCCAGTGCACACCTCCTGCCCTTTCCTGGCACCCAGAGGGTTAATGGGCACCCTAATATAAAGGGGCTTCTCTAGTAGAGATGTGCTTGCTGGAAAGTTTGGTTAGGAATGGGGTTGAACTCTTCACCCAGTTCCCCTCAAGCCCCATGACCTTCAGCCTTTCCACTGACCTGCTGGCTGGCCCACCTGTAGAGACAAGCCTGTTTGTCTGCTGAGGGCCCTACTCTTACTCAACTGTCCAGAGACACTGTGCTCCAGTCAGGGACAGTGTCCAGCTGCCAGCCTGAACTGAGCAGCCCTGGACAGCTCAGGCTGCCTGAGAACAGCCAACATTTATAAGGTTAAGATCCTCTCGTCCCCCACTCTTATTGGTGCTCACAAAACGCCTTATGCTTCCCCCCATTTCCCAACCTTCTTTACAATTAGTTGGGGCCATGTGATTATGTCTGGCCAATGGAACGTAAGCAAAAAAGTGGGTCACCTCTGGACCAGGACAAATAAGAGTAGATGTGAGTTTTCCATACTTCCTCTTTCCCTTCTGTTAGATGGAAGAAAAAAATTACAAGATGACACAGTTGTGGAGGAAGAGGGTCTACGTTCTGATTTGTGAGTGGAGGAACACCACCTACCAATCTGCAGGAGACTTTACATGTGAGGGAGAAATTAACTTTTGTTGTGTGTTGTGCCACTAAGATTCAGGGATTTGTTACCTCCATAGAGCCTAACTTATCCAGGCTGATACAGAATCTGAAAAAGGGCAGTCATAGGATATGATCAGTAGAGAGAAGAACCATGGAAAGCCAAGTATAGTTGTAACACAAGTTCTGCACACTCACGTTCAGCCAATGTAGCATGAGAAATACTATATGGTTCGTCCCTGATAGTGGGGCCACCGGAATTTTTTGTCTCCAGATATGATGCAATAAGAAGGGCCAGATATCACCCATGAAGTATTTAGGACCAAATTCTTCCCACATGAACTTCCTTTCTCTTAACTGTTTCTCTGTTGCTTCATATTATGGTATTCACAGAGAACTGTATTCTCAGAAAACAATTAGCCACCTAGGTTATTTGGTTTTAATCCAAGAATTCATGACATCATTTAGATGTAAGTAAAAATAATTTCATTATTTTAAATTAAAAAAAAATTTATCTTATTCTCTAAAAACTACTCTCCTGTTCCACAACAATAGTTTTGTTATAAACATATGCATTAGACAGTATGTGAATCTCAAATAAAAACACAATGTGCAACAAATGAGATCTTCCAGTCTTGTTACCAGTTCTTTAAAGGAACATTAGTGACTCCTCATTCTCAGTAGTCAGTAGAAGTTACTGCAAATTGTTCTTCTTCAGTTTTGTCTGCCAAGACCTCAAGTGTAAACGGTGATGTGCCAGTCTTTGCTTGGTATGATGGTAACTTCTATAATCCATATCAAAACACAGAGGGACATGGATAGAATAATAACAATTTGTTGTGGGCCTACTACATATTGTTTATACTTCTATCACCAGGACTTAAAGGAAGTACATTTAAAAAAAAATAAAATCTGCCTCTCAGATCCTTCAAAAAGAAGTCATTTATGCTTAACATGATGATAAAATAGCCAAACAAGTAAGTAGAAGCCTGTGTAATCACTTTTTATTTGTCTTGAAAGGTAATCTATTTGTATCACTTGTCAAAAAATAACACATCTAACCATGAAGAATATAATAATTAAAGACTTTTTTATTTGGCTACAGTTGGAGAGAGAATTCATAAACTAGAAAATAAATCTGAGAAAAATCACTCAGAAAAAAATCATAGAAATAATCATAGAGAAGGAAAATATGAAATTGAAGATAAGAGAGATGGAGGACAGACTGGAAAGGTTTAATATATGCCTACCTGGATTTCTACACAGAGAACAAAGAGACTATAGAAGAGGCAATATTCAAAAGATAATAGCTAAGAAATTTTGAAAACTGAGGAAAGATGTGACCTGAATCCTCAGTTGCATGAAGCATCCTGGATCTTCAGTAGAGACATGAATCTAGAAACTTCATTGTGAATCTGCAGAAAATCAACCAAAGAGAAAAGACTACTTGCCTACGTGGGAACAGACAGCTGGCTTACTAGCAATAAATCTTCTAAAGACTAAAGGTAAATTAATGGCCAACCTGATTTATAGTTGGGTAAACTTTTATTTTTTATTTATTTTAACTATTTTTTAAGATTTATTTTATTTATACAAAAACCGGGGTACAGGTCAGATGTGCAGGAGGGTGAGAGGATACACCAGAGACAGAGTGGGGAACAGAACAGGCAGACTGACGAAATACACTGCTGAGGGGAGCAGCAGGCAAGGCTGGAGAGGTCTGCTCACCATGTGGGCTCTGAGGCTGGCGGGGATAGAACCGGCACTGCAGAGATTGCGGACAGCTTCACAGAGCTGCGCTCAACTACCTGCGCCACCAGGGAGGCCCTGGGTAAACTTTTATTTCAGAATAAAAAGTTAATGGAACCACAAAAGACCCCAAAGAGCCAAAGCAATCTTGAGATCAAAGAACAAAACTGGAGACATCATGCTTCCTGATTTCAAACTATACTACAAAACTATAGCAATTGAAACAGTATGCAACTGGCATAAAAACAGACATACAGATGAATGGAACAGACTACAGATCCTAGACATAAACCCACATGTATAGAATTACTTACTTTACATCAAAGGAGCCAAGAATATACTATGAGGAAAGAAGTTTCTTCAATAAAGGATGTTGAGAAAACTGGAAGCCACATACAAAAGAATGAAACTGGACCACTGTTTCTGCTTTAAAAAAAATAAATAATTTGAACTTTTTTAAAAGACCAAGCCAGTTTTCTGGTAGTACCATGATTTTTTTTATTTGACACTAAAAGTAAAGGCAGTGAAAGAAAGAATAAACAAGAGGGACTACATAAACTAAAAGTCTTCTCCATGGCAAAGGAAACCATAACAAGATAAAAGGTAACATGCCAAATAGGAGAAAATATGTGCAAACCATTTATCTGATAAGAGGTTAACCTCCAAAAATATAAGGAATTCCTACAGCTTTGAGGTATGAAACAAAACATTCATGGGATGTAATGTATGGCTGATGACTACAGGTGATAATATTGTATTGAATGTTTGAAATTGCTAAGAAAGTACTGATCTTAAAAGTTTCCATCACAGGGAAAAAAAAACTATTACTACGTGTGATGACGGATGTTAACTAGACTTGTTGTGATCATTTAGCAATACATACAAATATCAAATCATTGCATACCTAAAACTATGATAATGTTGTCTGTCAATTATATTGCAATAAAAGAAAAAGTAAGTTAATTTCAGAGAAGGACTGAGTTTACCACTCACAGATCCTCATTGAAAGAATTAAGGATCTAGGGCCTCCTGGGTGGCTCAGCAGGTTGAGCACAGCACTGTGAAGCTGTCCACAGCCTCTGCAGCACGGGTTCGATTCCTGGCTGGCCAGGGAGATACCCACATGGTGTGGCAGACCTCTTCTGTCACACTCGCTGCCCCCCTCAGCAGTTCTTTCAGTCTGTTTGCCTGTTCTGCTCCCCACTCTGTCTCTAGTGAATCTTCTCACTCTCCTGCTCCTCTGGCCTGTACCCCAGCTCTTGTATAAATAAAAAAAAATTTTTTAATCTTTAAAAAAAATAAACAATTAAGGATCTAAAAATGGAAACAGGGCCTCCCTGGTGGCGCAGCAGTTGAGCGCTGTGTTGCGAACCTGCCCGCAGCCTCTGCAGCGCCGGTTCGATCCCCGGCTGCTAGGGAGGGTCCCACATGGCGCGCAGACCTCTCCTGCCGTCCGCTGCTCCCCTCAGCAGTGTACTTCGGTCCTTCTGCCTGCTCTGCTCCCTGCTCTGGCTCTGGTGAATTCTCTCACCCTCCGTGCTTCTGACTGTGCTTGTATAAATAAATAAATCTTAAAAAAAAAAAAAGCTACACCCATTTAAAAAAAAAAAAAGGAATACTTATTAAAAA